>NC_092023.1:23888357-24098357 GCF_042242105.1 Pempheris klunzingeri
TGGCGTCTCCTAAACATGAAACCATTCTCTTATGAAATGATTTTTCGACAATATAAATCTCACACTGTTTACATCCATGTTTGCTCGCTTTGCACTTTACCACCGGCAACTGTCGATCAGTGGAGCTGCATGAAGGAACGTGAGAACCCATCACCCAATGCTTGTGCACAAACATGGGATTCTAATGTGTGTATGTGTGAGATGCACAATAATAGTAATTTGATAATACACTATTTAGGAATATGCACCATATGAGCACAATGTAAACAAGAGCTTCTGAATAAGAACTCAGTTTAGTTGATACTGTACTTTAGTTGTTTAAGTTCCCTAACAAATTTGCAATTTATCAAATTACCAAAAGCAGCTGACATGCAGTTTGCCTGCTGGGGCAACGAGCCCCTGAGGATTTGGGGCCCAAGGACTGTTACCTGCTTTGCCTGGTTGGTATTCCAACCTTGGCACTCTGATAAATTGATTTGCCAAAATACATATGAGCCAGTATTGGCCTTTAATTAAAAATGGCCAGTGGTCAACCTCCGCTATGATGTATATGGTCCAGTTTGTCTGATTACATATTTATTGCATAATAAATCAGTTTCTTCACAGGAGGCTAATAACTCGGGTGATTCTGATGTAACTGTGGATTCTGCATAATAATGTTTCGCTAATCTTGGCATTATTGTGTACGTGTCATGCCCTAAATGCAGTTATATATACTTTTTCAGCACGATTTCTTGGGGAAAGCATTGTATTTGTGTGCTTTTAAAATGGTCAATTATTAGATATTAGTGCAAAATACTGGCCGACAGCACCTTTAATTTAAGTGCCTTGGAACAGATATGCATTATTGCACTTCAAAATCTCACTCTGTTTCTCGTCACATGCCTCTCTCAGCCTCCCCTGGACTTTTTCTCCTTGGCTGGGGGACTGTTTTGATGCGACTGTACACCAAGTATTTTGTAAATGTTATGACCCCTGACTCATAGGGGACCCGTGTATGTGCGAGAGAGAGAGAGAGAGAGAGAGAGTGAAGCTATGTCCCCAGGATGTTAGTGAAAGGGCTTGCAATGTGGCCCCTTTGAAGAGCCTGTTCACCATGTAGTGTGTTTTTCTTCTTTGCCCCACTCCACACATCTCCCATTCCACCCTGTGTTTGATGTTTGTTGGACATTTTGTCAGACAAAAAAAAAAAAAAACACAGCACACACACACACACACACACAGACACACACACACTTTCGACAAACACACAAACAGGACGAGGACTTTTGTGGACACACACATGCATTCTCAGAAACCTCCTTAGAGACGGAGGGGAAGGCGAGGGGAGGAAGAGAGAATGAAAGATGAGGACAGGGAGCAAATGCAAGAAAGATTAAGAGGGAGAGAGTGAAAGAGAGAAAGCTGGAGAGAGAGAGCGGGAGAATCCCCTCCCTTCGGCAGCAGTGCTGGTGTCTCTTTCATGTCCTCCATGCTTGGATCTGAGGCTCTGTCTCCCAGCTGGGTCTGGTGTGCATGTGTGCAGCTAAGTGCTGGCTAATTTCCCCTCGGATCTCCTAGCCGTAGCCTCTGATTTCCCCAAACCACTCCATCAACACCACTGATACCGCCTCCATCCCCTGTCTGTGTGAAGTGGGGATTGGCAGAGGGAAGTTGGGGCAGTGATGGCCAGTTGGTAACAGATTCTATACAATGTTAACCTACAATGAAATGGAAACTGTACAGTACTACGCTACCAGAGAGGGAGGTTGGTGGTTGAACGTGCTCTCATTTTTCATAACAGCACACTCAACCACCAACACCCCCCCCCCCCCCCCCCCCCCACAGATGTTCTACAGTAAGAAATATGTGCTACTGCTAACATCTAATATTTCTGGCATTTAACCAATGCTTATGCTGGGTCATGCTTATGTCATTATGACACGTGCATTGTAAATACACCCAAGTCAAAAATCCTTAAAAGCAGCTAAACTTGACAACAGTGCTTCCCTTGCATCAATCATCGCGTCTGAACAGCAGATGGTGCCGAATTGCGATTGCATTTTTAAGATTTGACGTTCAATTTTAGGGTTTCGAATCCAAAGGCGAATTGTGGGTGGAGCTTTGTTGCTTCGAGATGATTCATCAGTCAGGTCAGCTTTCTCCGTGGGGGCACAGTAGTTGCTTTCTTGGTTTGTGGCCCTACATTTCTCAGCATTCGAAGTAAATAAAATCCCAACTGAAGGAGGTCTCACACAGCCCATAGATCGGGAATTGCTTCTAAATGACAAGTGGAATGCTAATGAGTGGAGTGATGTCCGGGCTTGACAAAAGTGTTTGTTTCTGCAAAAGTGAATGCTAAAGCCAAGAAGAACATTAACACTTCCGTGCCACTGCTAAGAAGTCTATCTGATTGTTGTATTATTTGATTGTGGTTTTATCAGCCTATTAATGTGTGAGAGATGTACATCATTTACTTAATACACCTCCAGCTGTAAACATGGTCAGTTATTACTCTTTTTATTGTATATTTGAAAGCCATGAGGATTTCATTTTTGTTAATCTTTTCCAAAGCTCAGAGAGCCAAAGGGATTAACACTGCTGTGCATATTCAGGGGGCTGCATTGCCCCGGAAGTAACCCAGGAGCTGGAAACTTTTTTGATGGATGTGCCAGGCAAACAATTCTTACTGGAGTGAATAAGTGACTATCTGTCTGGTGTCAGTGTCTTATAATGCATCCATGGTTTAGATAAGGAGAAAAAATGCTTTGAAAAAACAAATATATATATATATATATATATATGTATGTATATATTATTATTATTATTTATTTTATTTTTTTTAATTATTTTTTTCTGTTCTAACTGTTCATAGTGAATTCTGCATTGGTGGAGCACTTTTTTAAACATAAGTATGGTGTAGACCATAAATGAGAGGCAAAATTGTAAAGCGCTTTGTCTGTTAAGGTAGAAAAGCACTACATAAAGGCAGTCCCTTTACCATGTGAATATTTCAGACTGCTAAGACATGCCAGCTGCAAAACACTGACACTGCACTGAGCTCTGTGGGGCGTGTTGGTCATGTCTGGGATCTTATTTCAAAATGGACCTGTGTGATATAAAAACATCATGCTTATAGTTCCCTCCAAGGAAACTGCACGAGCTTATGGGAAATGTTGGTCCAAAAACAACAGGAAGTCACGATGTTCTGATACTTTTACAAAAGTGTATTGCCCCAACAGACTAAGAGGATCTTTTGTCTGTCTGGGGAGACAACACACAAATTCCATGTGTTCCGCTTGACATGATAACAATAATGATGAATATTATTTACTTTAGAATCTGTGTATTGGTAACACATAGGGAGCTTATAGAAGTTGTGACATATTTAGCACATCCTCCAATAGAGTTAAAAACAGTACAACAAAACACAATAATACAATACAAGATAATATATTAGACTAGCTTCTACCTGACAGGTTGAGAATTAGTGCTGGAAACTCACATCCAGAGAGGGAGTGTGTGGACACGAGGGAGGCAGGAGGACTAAATAGCAAGTCAGCACTTTGTGTGTGTGTGTTTGTGTGTGTGTGTGTTGTTTATGCATGCGCATGTGTGGCTCATATGTATAATATATATTTACGTATGCTTGGCTTGTATTTGTTCCGAGTGTAATTCATATAGCCCGTATTTAATTTTCCATTGGCATATGCACATTAGTGCTCTCATGTAGATGTTACAGATTCTTTTATTCATTCCCCCCACACATCAAATAGAAATGGCACATAGTGGCTTTGTGGAGAGATGACAAAGAGCGGGGAGGAGAGACAAAGGGTGGGAGGGTGGCAAAAAACAAACAAAAAAAATAGAGAACAAATATGAAGGCTGCTTCTAGCCGAGGCAGAGTTTAGAAGGAGCCTGGGAAGGAGAACACATTCCAATGTAAATAACAAAATGGCTGCCTTTCATCAACACTTATATCATTCTGAAAAAAAAAACGAGAAGAAAGTAATGAGACATTTGTCTAAATCTGCGCTTGCAGCAAGCCTTTTGATGTGACAGAAAATGTCCTGGGGTTGGATGATAGACATTGTAAATGCTACGCTGTGCATTTTCAAGTCTGACTCTTCTTCTCATTTGTTTTATTTTCTATCTTGTTTTTTTGGTCAGAATACCATCTAAAGGCGTTTCTTTCTTTCCACACCACCAGGATAATGTGTAAAATGCATAATTTCTGCACAAGATGTTTCGCTTGTCTGTAGTCACAATAAAGCATTAATGCCAAATATGGGGAACAGATTGCATGGTGAAATTAAACACAAAACTCAAATTGACTGCAGTTACAGTAAGCCACTGTTGACTATAGAGGCTGGGCAAATTACTGCATTTATGCGAAACCGCTTCTCCGAGTTCTGGATGTGAAAACTGAATAACAGATTTAAACAGAGTCAGACTGTATGCATGGTTCATTTATATCCCATTGTGAACTTTAGGACATTTGAAATTTTAATGCCAAACAGCAATATTCCCACAACCTATTCTTACGAGATCAAAAAAAGGACACAGTTAGTCACACGGTTGTTGTCTGAAACTGTGACCCCATATTATTAAAATGCAGCCACGTCATACATAATCAGACTGTGATAGATCTGGTTTTGTACGAGTCTTTGACTTCAGTCATAATGTTTTAGATATCAGTGTGGTTATTTGTGCTCCGACAATATAGTGCAAACTCTCCCACAGTATGTCTGTTTGCGACCATAAGTTGAGCGGTGTTTGTTGTTTCAGTGTTGAGGGTTGCTGAAGACCTTTCAACAGTCTAATGGCCACTGGCAGGAGGATTAGTGGTAGTAGCAGCATCACACACACACACACACACACACACACGCACGCACACGGGCACAAATACAAAGTCCATTAGCAGGCTGGCCAGCTGTCAGTGAATATGTGTTTTGTGTGCCTCTCCAGTTGCAGCCAATCACCAAGTCTTGTTTAATGCAATTAAGGAAGACATCAATACTGCTCTGTGATTGGTTGAGAAGAACAGCAAGAGAGCACAGAGATTGTATTCTACCTATAGAGGCGGTAATTAGCACATGTTGGTCATTAGTACACACATAGGCACAGACACTCACACACACACACACACACACATACGCACTCAACCATTCAAATTCACATTCATACACACACAAGGATGGGCAAGCTGCCCTATGGGTGTTCATGTTTGCTGATCAGTTCAGCTGACATGATACATGCATTTAAATTTAGTACCAGCAATCACTCTGGGAAATGTGTGTGTGCGTGTGTGTATGTGTGTGTGTGTGTGTGTGTGTGTGTGTGTGTGTGTGTGTGTGCTGTAGAGTTATTAAAATGACTTCTAAACATGGCCCATCTCTTTGAGGGTCCCATGAAGAGGTCCTGCAGTGAGCCTTTAAATGAAGGATCAGAGCAGAAGATGCCAAACACACACACACACACACCCACACACACACAGACAGACACGTGCCATAAACCACCCCCTCCCAATAATCCCTCTCACTTCATTCTAATGGTAGCCATTTCCCATTCATTAAGATCAAAATGCTGTTTTGTGCCAGGACAAATTGCAAAGCTATTCCGTTCACAGCTTGAGAAAGGCCTACGACTCCGCTGGGTTTCTTTGGGCTGTGTGAGTGCCCAAGCAGGGCTAGCTAATGTGGCTAACAGGCTCTGAATTGTGTAGTGAGACAAAGTGGTGAGGAGAGGAAGCTGGAGGATTTCATTTTAGGTTTATGCTTTTAATTTCTCCTCAAGTTAAAATTTGGACTGTTGTGAGGATTCTTCCAATAGCGACTACGTATGATAGTGTGAACAATGTTGATAACATCCCATGGATGAAACTTTGGAAGTGCAATGAAGACTACTTTCTATGTCCTTAGAGAATCTGTTCCATGTTGACATGATCACCTCGTGTATTTGCCGCAGATTCGTTGGTGCACATTTATGCATCATGTTTTCAGTTCCGCCTCAGCCCAAAGGTGCTTTATTGGATCCAGATGTATTGACTGTAGAGACCACTCAAGCCACAGTTTACTCCTAATCATAGGTGTTTTTACGTACACAGTCTTTGTAACTTTGACTTTTTATCAAAGCGCTCAGTATTTTCTAACACAGTTGTTCATGATTCATTTGGAATTGTTTCATGCCCATCCAAGTGTCTCCACCTGTTCACTGGGCCTCATGCAAGGCTTGCAGGAACAGGTTTTACCCACAGTGGCACGTACGAGTGACTTAAGAGAGCTTGTTGCATTTAAACAATTTTTCTGCTCTTCAAAGTTTCTCTTCCGTATGAATGAAATTCACAAGTGGGCCTTGGAATATCATGTAGCCTAAATCAATCCCTGATTTTTTTTTTCTCCTACTACAGCACTGACTGGCAACTGTACTAATATTTTTTTATTCAGATTTGCCAATATCATCATAGACACTTAATGTGGTATGTTTTGTCAGATGATAACAGCAGGAACTGAAGGTTCTGCGGTGTAAAGTTCTAATTTCCAGTTATTTTTGGTAACATCTTAGTGAATGACACTTGCCCAGACTGAGCACGTGATGTCTATTGAGAAAACGGATGGGATTCTTACTTGTGGACCTCAGGGCGTCCAAAATGACTCCTCTTACTTAACATATCTGTAGTTCGTTCCTAATTTTGCACCAAATAAACTGGTAATTTAGTGAACTTAATAATAAAGGTATCATGAAAGGTTGTCTCAGAATGATGCTTTTATTTGTCATTCTTGTAGTTTGTATATATTCATTAGATCATGTTAAATAGATGAATGAATGTGACCCATTTTACCGACGATCTAATATACATATAAAAAAATCTTCTAGTAAGTGATTCACTTTTTCTTCTTTTTCGTCCATGTAAGTGTGAGCTAAAGTGTGATCTTAATATAGCGTAACAGTGTATGTATTCATGTGCACTCTGAGCCAGTGTGTAACCAGGGTCTGTGTGTGTGTGTGTGTGTGTGTGTGTGTGGTGCAGGTGGGTGAGGGGGTGGTAATTAACAATGACATCTCCTGAGCCAGGTCTAATCAGTGCTCTCTTCTCCTCATACGCTATATTTATCTCTCCTCTCCATCCTTCTATCATAGTTATTATCACTTCATCTCTGTCTTTATTTACCTCCTCTCTCTCTCCTCTCCCTTGTACCATCCCTTTCTTGATTTTTCACTTATTCTCTGGAAAGATATGATTATGAAGAGATAGCAGATCAATAGAGGTAACAGATGTCTCTACTTACGATAGTTACGGTGGTACGATAATATGAAAATATAGTTATTCTCTTTTTTTTAATCCTCAGAGAGGAGAAAATGAATGAGATTGATGGTTTAATCAGGTTGTAGAAAGCTTTGTTAATTGGAAAATTATGTTAACACTAATTTGACAGTTGAAGGGTATATAGTTTATTGTATATAATATATGTGTGCTCCAGGTTAATTAGCATTTTCCTTTAATTTTGCTGTAGTGTGAAGATTGTATCATTCCTCGTGCCATGGATAGTTCCATGGTGATTACTGAATTACATAAAAGCATTTTATGAGGCTTAAAAATGAGTTTAATATTACTTGCAAAATTATCAACTTGATCTTGGTGATTATTCCTACGAAACCCACTTCCTGCTTTGCTATCAGCTCCAGTTTCCTCCTGCAGTTCAAAGTCGTACAGGTGAGGTTAACCCTCTGATGTACTGTTGACCCTTTTCCCCAAACCCATGCTGACTGTAGCGTTTTGCTTTCCCTAACATGTTACAAAAAGAAAAAGCACCTCTCCAGTTTTCCAGGCCATGTTTTCTCCAGTCCTTTAGGCACTACATCAAGGGTGTCCAAAATACGGCCCGCGGGCCAACTGCGGCCCGTGCTCCAATTTTCATTGGCCCGCAGGAAATTCTAAAAATGTATTGTAATACAGCCCACACATGGAACCGGCACTGGACTGTGATGTACTTCTTAGTCTCACCACTAGGTGGAGTAACTCACTTGAACGAGGCAGCTTCTCTATAAAAAGAGTCATAGAAGAAGAAATGTGCTGCAGGTGACCCAAAATGGCGGAATTAAGGAAACATAAGAGAGCAAGTTAGTGTAGAAAGTTTCAGACGCGGTATGCGATGAGAGCACAGCCAGAGCCGGCTCTAGCCATAATGGTGCCCTAGGTGAGAAGCGCACCGATCACTCGCCCCGCGCCCCTTTCATGGTGTAGGACCGGGGAGGGGGGGCGTGCGTCTCAACAGCGGTGGACGGACGGGGGGCGCCACTCGGGGATGCAAATTATTACCGGCTTGCAGCAGCGCCCCTCCAGCAGCTGGTGCTCTAGGCGACCGCCTATACGGCCTATGCCTAGAGCCGGCCCTGAGCACAGCTAATAACTAACGAAGATCACTTCTGTATTACGGAGGAGCTGCTTGATGTTAGCAGAGCACCATGACGGGTGAGGATGTTTTTGAAGCTGTGCCAGGTGCAGTTGGCATGATGAGACTTAAATGGGACGAGCTGTGTGGAGGTACGACGGATGGGGCTCCAGCTGGGACAGGTGAGCGCAAAGGAATCTACGGTGTCCGCCGAGGGTCAAGAAAGTAGAGGTAAGGCTGTTGATTTGAGCACCAAGGCTCTAGCACAGACTATTTCAAGCTTCCCTCTCTGATGCTGATGCTGTGGGGTTGGCGGGGGGGCTAAGTCGTGGCTCAGTGCTGCAGCGGTTTGATTCCCTGAGAAATTTCCCTCAGAAATGGTCCAGTTTTGAAGAGAGAAGGAGCTCTTCATGAGCTCAGTGACCCTCTCTGGTTGGCATGTTTAGTGGATCTCAGTGATCACCTGAACACACTGAACAAGAGCCTACAAGGCAAAGAGCAGCTTGGACCACAGCTAATAAATGAAAGCCCACTAATGGAAAGGCTGTTTTTTTTTCTTGAATCATATTCAGTTATCAAGCAGAATTTACCTGCATTTGATTGATTTTCCAACTTTAATCCACTAGAGGTGAGGAGATATACATCACCTCTAGTGGATTAAAGTTAGCAGCATAGCTCACTTCTAGTGAGTGGCCCAGCCCTTTGGATGTTTTTCTGTATGTGGCCCTCAGTGAAAAAAGTTTGGACACCCCTGCCCTACATTTTTAATGACCTTCGCATCACTAATACCAAAAACAGAGTTTGTATAACAATACCACTAATAATCAACCATGGTGAAGAAAATCTGGAAATTCTAGTTACTGTGTGTTAGTGACTCATGTACAGTGTAACATGAATAGACAGATGGCTGTGTCTTTTTCATTTTGGCTGACATACGAAACCATGACGAGATGATAATAACTGCATTTAAACTGAACTTAAGCTCTCCATCCTGAAATGTTCCCCATTGCCTGATTCTGCTATGTGTGTGTGTGTGTGTGTGTGTGTGTGTGACCTCTACTTCTGCTTGCTGGCCAGCAGAAGGCAGGGTTGTAGCATCCTTTGTATCTAAAACTCCCTACTCACACACACGCGCACACACACACACACACACACACACACACCTTCTTCACACTCACATGTACATACACACTCACATAGCCCTCCAACCCACAAGGCCCCTAAGTGTATGTGTGTCAGAGGAAGGCAGAGTTGGGGAGAATTTGTGTGCATATGCATTGCGAGCACATCTGTGTGTGTGTGTGTGTGTGTGTGTGTGTGTGTGTGTCTGGCAGTGATGGGGGAACATGATAACCTTGTCTTCGTGCAGGTCTAGGGGGTTGAGCAGAGTGGAGCATGAAGTTTCAGCCCTGCCAAATCCTGCTTTTTAACTGGCCTCAGACACACACACACACACACACAATAAGGCCCCAGACACTGAGAAGCATGCAGCCAGGTCCAAATGTGTGTATGGGCATCAGGCCAATGTGCGTTCTGTGTGTGCGTGCGTGTGTGTGCGTGTGTGTGTGTGTGCACGCCTTGATGGAAAGCCAAAGAGGGATAGGTATAGAGGTTACAGAGGTAAACACAGAGGAAGAAAAACTTTAAACGAGTACATGAGGTTGTTAAGAGGGTCAGTTTTTACATTTTTTTTTCAAAAATCACAAAAAAAAGAGGTCAATCGAGGATAAGCTAAAGCAGAGACAGAGCAAGAGGTAGAGTGAGAGACAAAAGTATGCCGGGGCTTGTGTGAGACAGTGGCAGGAGTGATGAGGAGAGAGAGAGAGAGAGAGAGAGAGAGAGAGAGAGAGAGAGAGAGAAAATACAAAAAAGAGCAAAGAGGAGAAAGTGAGTGAAAGAAACAAGCACAGAGGATGAGATCTGCGTGTGTGAGCCAGAGAAAGGGAGTGCGGAAAGACAGAGAGAGTGTGTGTGACATGAAGAAGCAGGAGGAGAGGGAGGAAGACGGAGCGAGATCGTATGAGATGGAGAGGGAAGAATGTGAGACGGTGTCAAAAGAGAGAGGGAAGAGGAGAGAGAAGTGAGAGAAAGAATATGTGTGTGCGAGTGAAAACAAGGGGGTGGTGGGGGGGGGGCATGCGAGTACAGGAACTCGTCCCCCTGCGCCCACCTGTCTAGCTGTAATGGGAGCCAAATGTTGAAAGGCCTGGAAGTTACATCTCTGGCTTCCAGCAGTCAGGAGAGTCCGAGCGATGGGATCCTGGACTCCAAATAACTCCTGCTCACCGCCGATTACATTTCCACTTCCTGCTCACTCCCACAGGCTCAGGTCAGCCAATACTCAGGACTTCTTCTTGCATTGTCTTTGTGGATGAGTTTACCTTTTCCACATAATTGAGGATGGGTGTGCAGTTGCAAAGCACACTGCGCTGGTACTTTACGATATCGTAACTCATTAACAATTTTAGCACACAAAAAACACTCGGGACGCTCGTTCTTGCTGTTCCATGACTTTTAGTCACGGCCCGACACCTAATGACTATGCAGCAGCTAATATGACAACTGGAATCTCACCGAGGTCCCCTTGCATGCTTTTTGCTGCAGCCCCTTGCACTCTTGTGTGCACGGCCACAAAGCTCAGCAAATACACAATTGGTTGTGAGTGTGTAATTCTCAAAATCTGAGGCACTGGTCACAGGTCCACAGTTGCCGTTGACAGCATGAGAGTCCTGGTGCGCGTGATATAAGGCAAAGACACTTCATGAGGTGAATAGGACAGGTGCATGCCGTGTTCTGGAAACATCGGGAAGTTTTTTTGAGTTTGGCCTTCTGATTCGTCCCTCTGATCACCGTGGTCTTGGGCTGCGACCCACGAGTGATGGAGCCATTTCTGGTACTTGTAAACCCTTCAGCAGTTTAGCTTGGTAGCTAGCTGTAAGTCACACAGACATGCTTGTATCATCAACTTTTTTTTACTCCAACTGAAGAGGTTAAATTAAAGTGAGTGGTGCAACACGGCTAATCAGCTACGATAGCTTCCTCTACTTTGGACTCTGCAATTGTCTCTGTTTTGCCTGAGGGGATCCCACAGCATTAGACTTGCACACAGTTTGCACAAATGTTTGCAAGCGAGCTCGTAGGACCCCTAAGAAACTGCAGCTAGTGGCAGCTAGTGATGGGAATTTCAGCTCTTTTTAGAGAGCCGGTTCTTTTGGCTCGGCTCCCTAAAAAGAGCCGGCTCTTTCGGCTCCCAAGTGGCTCCTCAGATTTTTTTGTTGCTTCAATAAATTTATTACCAAATTATGTGTAAAATGAATTAGTAATGTAAAAAAACACATTATACAGAGTATTTATTGTTTATATTGCTTTATTGATTTTAAATTATATGGTTTTACTGGGGTCATGGAGCTCTGGGCTTTAGGTTTGGTGGCTGTGGTGCTGTCCTGGATGATGCTGTAGACATTGTAGGAGCAGTAGACACACTGGCACCTTCATTAACAGCAGCTTCCCTTGCTTGTCTTTTCTCCTCTAACTGAATTGATGGATGAACAGTACACACTTGTCTGTGCCGGTTGTTTGTGGAGCCTGCCCGATATGAAATTTTAAAGTCTGCACTCTGCCCTCGAACTATCAATTATATTAAAATGTGTCCAAATTTGACTACATTTTCTGTCGCTCATGTTTCTCACCTGTCCTGCTTGTAGTCTCTGACTATGTAGCAATGCTCTCTCTCGCTCTCTTGTCTCTCCCTCACTCCAGTTCGTGTGCTCACTGTGCTGTGTGTCTGTACCGTCTCTTTTCAATAAGTAGTTATAAGTGCTGCAGTTCTTCTCGTGCCGACCACATCTTTTGTCTTGATGCCAATAAGGCTGTAAGATTCACAATATTATCATTATGGGAACTGTACATGTACGTATATTTGTTAGTCCATACCCCTGCAGAGGTATGCAGAGGTGACAGAACGTTAGCTGCCTTTGCACTGAAAGGTTGTTGCATTTTGATAAATAAGATAAGTTTAAAATGGGAATTTGGCTGCATTTACTTTGTGGTTGTTGACTGTTATTAGCGGTATTGTTTCCATCTATATTGTCCGCCTGCGTAGTGTCCCGTTCTCTTTGCTAAGAAGCATCCCACTACATACAGTTTGATAAAAAGGTGCATTTGCACATCAGAAAATGCTGTTCAGATTTCGAGTTGCATCCACACCCATGGTCTATTTTGAATAAATAAATGAATGAATGAATACATAAATTCATTCAAAAAACTATTTAGTTTAATAATTTTTCTGTACATTTTGTAAAGTAAGTCTGCTTTTTTTTAATATATATTTTTCTGGAATTTAGTGCTTTTCCAAAGTTACAGCAGTGGTTCCACCTGTCTTACTGTGTTTCTATGGCGGACCCCCAACAGACAACCCACACCCACCATGTATGTGGCAGATCAGCCAGAGGGGGATTACAGCATTTACTTATGCCTCTTTCCTTCTTTCACTTCCAGCACACTCTCACTTTATAAAATATTCTGCCAGTGCAATTTCACAAACTGTCTGGAGTCAAGTGATGATATCTAGAAAACCTGTCGATCTAGGCTGAAGATAATGCTACTTGACTCGAGGTAATTCTTATATTTTTAGCTGGGATTTCTGTAGCTCACCTCATCTTGAACTGGGAAACATCAGATCTGTTGTGAACTTTGTGACACTGTCCTCAAATAATTTTTTTATGAAGAGCTTTTTCTCTTTCCCTGCAATGTCCCCGTGCTTTAAAGCCGCGATCAATTGATCACAACATGCAAAAAAGACTGTCCCGCTGTAAATGATCAGACAATCTTATGAGTAATTGAGTATTCAAAGCATAAAAAAACAGTCATAAAACTAGATATGATATTTATTTGATATGGAAATGTTTATACATATGCATCGCAGCTTATTAATTATTCATATTGTCTTGTTTTTTTTCTCACTTGTCTGTGATATACATTATGTATTCTCTTCTTCCGACAGGCACATCTTTGAAATGGGAAGAAGAAAGAGGTAAAAAGAAAAAAGGAAGGATCAGTTAGTGTGTCTCACTTTGACTACAAAAGAGTGTAAAAGAAAAAACTTCATTATATGGGCGGGTGACAGAAAATGTGAAAGACGACGGCAGAGAGAGACACGAAATGAGGAGTTTTTTTTTTTTTTTTCTAGCCCACCTCTGTTTCATGTCTGTGTCGCTGAAAAACAAAGAAGCCATCTCTGTGGACCGTGTTATCCACAAAACACACACACACACACACACACACACACACACTGACCCCATATCTCATAAACAATGCCACCAACCATCAGCTGTCATTTTTATTCAGTGTCTTACTCGTTCCATAATCAGCAGCACAGACAGTGTGCTGCCACCATGCTGCTACAGTGCTGTCAGCGTAGAAACAGGAAGTTAACGCCTTTATCGCTGGTATCATTATCGGTATCTTTAAATAAAAATGAATGAAATCAAAGATTACGATAAACCGATATCAACAATCTAGATAAGTGTCTATATGTTAAAAACAAAATGATGATACTGCATAAATAATCCAGCGCCTCTTCCTGTTTCATTCCATTATCGCTTTGGGCTCCCTCCACCAACAGCTAACACACACACACACACACACACACACACCTGATGTGACCACCTGACACGGTAACTAGCTACCTCGCCATGACCACCTTGTGCGGCTGCTAATGTTACTGCCGCGCAAACTCACGTCGGAGGAGAGATGACAGATGAGAGCGGGACACTCTGCAGTAACCTGAGACAAAAGCCTCACCCGTGTGTGACAGTTTGTCGGACCCCATTAAAAATACAGCGATGACGGTCTGCAGGAAGTGCCGACAGATACCGACGTGTTTACCCGCCTTCGCCTCCTGAAGTCTTCACCACAGTAGAGAGTAATTTAGTTAGTGTGGTAGCCCCGAAACTGCAAATGTTACATTGAGGACTTAGTTGTGTTGTCAAAGTTAACGTGGAATTAGACTTAGACAGTAGTGTTATACTGCGGTCAATGGAAACGGGCACTAACATTACCCCAGTGAATAGGATGAACCGTAGATATGACCTGTCAACGGGAGATGCTTCTAGTCCGTTCAGCTCACGGGGCCTTTTGGCTCAGCTGTTGGCCAGAGAGCTAACGCTATGCCAGCAAGTTTAAAGGCAGTAACACTGTGTACCATTGACAAACAGCAAATATGTCACTGTCCCCAAATCAATATTAAGATTTTCCCCAACGCGTGAATGGCCATGTGTGACATGGCTGCAGCCTGAGGCAGCGAGTCGCTCAGATGATCACTTATGCCGAGGACATTTTCTCCTCACTCCTCAACAGTTTTTTGTCAACAAAAGCCCCCGATCACAGGCTGACTCGCATGGCTATGTGTGAACAGTTCAAAGAATGATCAGAGAGAGATGATGTGATCCAAGTCTCAGTGAGTTCAGAGGGGCCGAGTACTTCCTGCAGCTTGTGCGTTACAGTCCGCATCCTGTTGGCTTGTTAATGTGTCGCAATAACTTTGACGGTGGCTCCTTCAGCGTAGCCAGCGCACTAGTACGTGTCCTACATCACATTTCAGTGGACACTCTGCTGCCAATCACAAGCGAGTATTCATGCAGACCGTGGTGTAATCACAGTATATCACACAGGTTGGTCTGTCCCCTGCTGTTGGCCTTCTTTGCGTTTGGTTTATCAGTTCATCTGGTTGTCGTTTCACTATCAGTCGCTCTCTTTCTACATGTTTGTACCACTACGGTTATGATTATGGTGACAAACTCTCTCTCTACCTCCCTATATTAGCATTTTGAGTGTTCATTTGCCAATTTCACTGATAACATATTAGTTGTATTTGAAATAGTGATCATATTGTTATAGGCCATGGAAAATATTGTGATGGAAATCCATGGTTAGGACCATGAACCAAGACTGTCACACTTTTTTTAATACTTTTGAATACATTATACATTTTGTACATTTATACATTTCTTCTCCAGTTCAAAAAGAAAATACAGTTATCTGACAACTGTGGTCACTGCTTTCTGTAAAGAGTAAAATTTGACATTCATACAACATATGATCAGCTTTTGAATATGACACATTGCTAGAGATTTAACAGAGCAGAAGTAGAGAGACTAATACAATAATAATAAAATAATAATATAAAAATAATAAAATAACACTCAAATGATGCATTTCCTGCTTAAAGAGCAATTTGCAGGTTCGACACCCCCATCCTATCAATGTGTAATAAAATGATTTAGGAACTAGATTTTCATAAAGATATACTCATATATTCCCTGCAGTGACTTCTGGAGTTGTTTTTGTGAGAGAATTTCACTGTGGGATCCGTGTCCTGACAGGTTACAGTTTGTTCAACCGGCACAGACACAATCATTTACAGTGATAGATGGTGAAATGCAATTTAAACCTACTGAAAAGACACCAGCTCACTGTAAGACAAGCCCTCAGACTCACTACCACCTACTACCTGCAGCGGACAGCGGCTCCCTCATGTTACCCCCCCGAAATGACGCGTTGTTGAAAAGAAGAACGCGTTTTTCGGGGCTTTGTAGAAAACAGCCGCTTTCTCCTCTTAATTTCTGTCCTTATGTTCTTCAGAACATATTAAATCCCGCATTACCCTTTAAGATGAACATTTTCAGACAGGGTTAGGTATAAATGTCAGAAACGCAGCACTTTTACTTGTAATTGAGTATTTTTAGCTTGTGAAAGGGTGTGACTCTTTATTTTAGTCTAAATCTGTTCTCATTATCACAACAAAATAATGAAAATAGCATCCATCGCCAATATTCCTGCTAAGATAATTTGGTGATCTCTGGCTCATTATTTACTAAATAAAAATACTAACAGCTTGTGGCTTCATTTTCTCTGCCTGTATGTTTAGATCCAGCTTTTTAAGCAATTTTTCATGTTGCTTTTTAAATTCTTTTTTGGAAGAGGGATCCCTCATCTGTCGTTCCTCCTGAGATTTCTCCTGCTTCTTTTCACAGCTAAGTTTTCTTATTTCTTTCTTTGGGTGTTTGTGGTTTTTTTTCTCATGCGAATCCTCAATGTATTTGGGGTGCCATATATTTAAGGGCCTGTGCAGTAAAGTGGTTATTTATCTATCTATCTATTTACTTATAGACAGAAATATATACACATGCAGTATGTGGATGGACTGAAATCTATATTTTACCACCACTTTTTGAAGTTATGGCCACCCTAACCTTTCTCGCTCCCGTGTCCACAGTCAAACAACTGGCAATAATTGTAATTTCTATCTTTGGAGTGTTTTTAACTCCGACAAACATTTGCGTGAGTTTACAATCTACTTCTCCCTTGTTCTCCCACAATAAGCGAGGATCAATAACATTCGGTCGGCTCTCTCTTGCATGCTTGTGTTTTTAATGTTCCTTCAGTAATGTAAACTGTCAGTTATGGAGGCTGTTTTCTGCATAAATGCACCGTGCAGTATCTCTAGCTGTGGTTTACCAGTCGAGGTCAGTGTGGGGTTATGAGTGTGGGGGGGGTTGTTTTGACTGGCCACCGTCTTTTGTGTTTTTTTTTCCCTAAATTTTTGATAGTAACCTGGCATGCTGGTGTTATCAGGTCCCATTGGGAAATGTTTTCAACATCAGTCACTGAGTGTGTGTGTGTGTGTGTGTGTGTGTGTGTGTGTGATTGTGTATTCCTTTTCCTGTATGTGACGATATGTGTGTGTTTGTGTGTCTGTGTGTACCAACAGCAGAGTAATCTGTAGGCGGGTCATCATTCTTAATGCAGTCTGTGTCATCAGTTCCCGTGACAACAGGGGGAATGATGCGGCCGATACATATGAAACAGGGTGCCATGCATAAACATGGAGGCTGCAGGAGGAGGAGGAGGGCGAGGGCAGCACGGGGGGCGAGGTTATAAGGGGATGTGTGCGTGTGTGAGAGAGAGAGAGAGAGAGAGAGAGAGAGAGAGAGAGCCCTACCTGGACCTCTTTCTATTCGTGTTTTTTTTATTCATGAGCCCCCCTCATGTGCTGTCACTAAGCCCCTCCCCCGATGTGTGAATTTGTATGTCTGTGTGAGTGTGTGGGTGTGTGTGTGATGGATGGTGACAGCGTCAACGGATGGTAGATCAAGATTAAGATCAAACACAGCTCAACGTCACACTCCGTCAGGTTCACTGGACGTGTTTGGCCACACACGGACACACACACACACACACACACACACACACACAAACATACACAATCATTCCAACACACATAGAAACTAGAGTGAAATACTCAATTATGTTTACTGTAGAGGCCCTGTGGTATAAAAGAGTCATATCAAAAGTAAAAGTACTACAAAACATCACCAATTTCAGAGCTCTATTGTATAATATAGTTTTCTTATTGTATTATAATTAGCACGCATAAACAGCATTTTAATCATGAAGTTTGTTGAGGTGAGGGTCATTTTAATTACTTTTTAAACTGCTGGCTCATTAAATCTATAATCGTACACTATGTTTGTAAGATGATAATGTTATGTATGGAAAAACTGTAATCTGTAATCTGACCGTACCTTGAAATATCTCTTAACTTAAATGTTGATGCCCTCCTCTTGGTCACCTGCGGTTATCATCACACGCTCACAATCCCGGAGGCGCTTCATGGACTTTTTCGCCCCGGGTGTCACCGCTCAGGCAGCCCTGAGCCTGTGACTGCTGGAGTTTGTTGGGGCTCTTATGGAGCCCGAGAGGAAGATCCGAAGACGCTGCTGAAGAAAACCTAAAAACTCCAATCATCCATGATTTTGGGGAGAAGAAACAGGATCTGCATTTGGATTTACAGTTACAAACTCAGCATCATTGGGCGCCTCGGCTCACCTGGCAGAGCTCATGCCATTAAGGCTTAGTCTATATGAATCTTGACAAAGCGTTCTTTGCTACATGCCATTCTCTCTCTCTCTCTCTCTCTCTCTCTCTCTCTCTCTTTTAGGTCTGTATGATTGAAAACTAAAAGTGATTTTAAGTTTACATTGTGTCTCAGTATCTATAGTGTGTCTGTGATTGTGTGTATGGGGACATATTTTATTACAATGTGTGCTGGTGAGTTGGGGGGGGTTAGGGTCTTTATTTGTTCAGGGAGAGTGCAAACACACAAACATACACACACACACACACGCACACACACACACACACACACACTGACAGAGCAGAGACAGTGAAGGCAGCTATGGCCTCTTCTCTCCACACACAGCATTCCAAAGGGAGATGTTTTCAATTCATTCATTATAGAGGGGTCGCACGGGGTCAAGTTCAATGCCAGGAAAAAAGAGCGGCTATACTGAGGGGAGCGCCACCCACTCACCAGCACACACGCACACACACACACACACACACACACACACACACATACATACTCTCGTGCAGTGAGCACAGCACGAGTAGAATTACTGCCAGCAGAGCATGGGATTTTGGGTAAATACACCAAAATTAGCCTCATTGTGTTGTTTGCATTTCAGCAGAAGAGAGAAAAAAGGATAAGAAGGAGAGATGGTGAAAATGAAAGGATCAAAGCAGATGGACGGATGGATAGCAGAGGTCAGGGTGGGGCACTGGTTCGGTGGGGAGAGGAGGCGAGCTGGGCAGTAAACATGTCGGTGTAGGGGGTGGGGGTGTAATGATGTCATTAGTATGCATCACAGCCTCTCTGTCTTTTACACACACCCATACACACACTCGTCCCTCTCTTTTCCTGACTCTTTCCAGTTGTCATTCTATCTCTTCTGCTTGCCTTTTCTCCCTCGCCTCCCGTCTTGCCTCCCTCTGAGAGTTGTAGACTTTATTCAGAGAGGCTCGGGGAGTTGGAAGTGTGTTTATGTTTGTGTGTGTGTGTGTGTGTGTGTCAGTGTGTGTGTGCTATGGGCTCAGGATTTGAGCAGGGTTAGGAGAAAATGCACCTCAGCAAATGAAACAGGACTGTTATGTCCGATGCCAGTGACAAGGGCAACCAAGACGGAGAAAGGTAGAGAAATCAAAAATAAAGATGAAAGAGAGAATTCATCAGCAAACCACCACTTTGTCCACATCTCTGTTAGTGAAGCTTAAAAGTACTATGGGATGGAGGGAAAGAGAGCAGGTGTGACAGAAAGTATAAATTAAATTGGTCACAGCCTGTCAGTGTCCTATTAATGAGCCCTCTGAGTTGCATCTCGGTACACACAAACAAAGAGTATATGTAAGAGTGCTACGTGTAGCGCTTTCATATTAACAAATCATTGCAATTTTGACAGTATAATCACCATAAACATACAAATGCAGTGAGCCAGCAGGTCAGATTTGGCTCAGGGTGCTATTGAACCCAAGCCAGTAAAGATCATATTCAAATGCACTTGTTTTTAAGGTAGATGGCAGAATAGGGGAGCTGGGTGGATCAACATCTAAAGGTGTACAGACAATGTATGTATTAAACCCAATCTTAGACCCGGATTGTTTGCTCCCCCGCCTCCCCCGACTAACTTTGGAATTAGGCTGAATTTCTGCCCGATCGGTTGTTGTTTGACCTGCAATTTGAGGCTTCATTATTTGGTGGAATGGTCAGTGATCTGGTTCTCATTTCTCACAGATCAGAAGATTTGGTCAACTGTCGACTGCAGTTTGAGCAGTTCCATCCTCCGATTTCCCAACTGTCAAAAGATCTGTTATAAACTGTCGTATGTTTGCTCCAATGAAATAGAAGTGGTGGTGTTCTGTCTAGTGGTCTGTTGCAGCTGGCTTGGTCTGTTGGCTTTGCTCACTTTCAAGGCGTGTGGTCATTTTGAGAGTCACTGAGGGTGTTCACTTTGGGGTGTGTGGTCACAGGAAGTGAGCAACAGGATATTGACGTCATGTGACCAGTGGTATGGAAGCATGTGAATGTGGCTCTGAATGCTGTTTGATCCATGCTGTTGAAGTTGATCCAGGAACATCTGCATACGTCTTTTGCCTGCAGTAGCATCGTGGGTATGTGCATGCTTGGTCTATTGTTACTTGTTACTCCAAATCAGCATATGTTGCATACTTGAGTGTTTTTGTTTGATGCTATGAATGCAATGAGTTACAAGGGATGGTGCATGTACTGCTCTCACACAATAGAAGGTTTGTTGAAAGACTGTATGGATTTGTGAATGAACAGATAATTGATTGGACGTTGAATTTGATGCCATGTTTGCATTTTCTGGTTGGAAGATATGTGGAAGCTGTTACGGCTAAAACATGTGCCCGTTATTCATGTTGACTTGACTGATATGTTTACAATACTATTTGCACGTGTTGAAAGTAAGAAAAATATGAATTATGTATTTTTGTATGTTTTAGTTTCATCTTTCCTTGCAACATCAATAAACCTGTGGACAGTGGTCTTCAGGAAAGCGTTTAGCTGACTGCCAAGGTATATACAGCACATATGTTGAGGGCAGCGCAGGTGGTTTACATGTTGTCCCTAAAACTGTAGTTTTGACTGAGTGATGCCTGCAGTGCATATTTCTCTTTTGACTTGTAACTTTCCGCTCACTGTAAAATTGCACAAAGTAACGCTGCCTTTCTCTCTTTTTGTCATTTAAAAAAAATGCTGCCATCTTGTTGGAATAACTCTTCTAGAGTTCTATGACTACTTTTAGTGTGAGCTATGTCCTGGCCTGTTAATTGATCCTTGCGGTGTGAGCATGTTGCAGGTTCTGGCCAAGCAGAAAGGCTGAATAAATTATGTAGCACGAGGTAAGTGTGCTTCATTAAAAGAAACCTGCAGTGTCTCCCAGCTTAAAGCATGAAAATTACCAATACTAATGACATGTGTCCACAGGTGCGATTTTTGTTACGAGGGGTCATACCGCTTCCTAGCATTTGACGATTTGTCATTAGGGGGTGTCACAATAGATGATTGACAGGTACTCTCCTTTCCTGAAACTGTGCAAACACTTGGCAGCTGCACCTAGTTGAGTGCTTTCACTCTGTCTGCTCCCTGATTTTGAACACAGCAGCTTGTTTGGAAACTTTTACTTGTCTCACCAAAATAGTTCACCAAAATGTGTGTCTGATAATAGGGCTGGTTTAAAAGATCTTTGGGAGTTTCTAGAGTCACATCAGATGCCCGTGATTTGCATAAAGTAGCCCACAACTCTACTTTATGCAAACGAGGAGCTGCCAACATGACGCCCCGTTGCTCAAAATGCACCACGACGCTACCAGAAAGTGTTCCAAGGCTGCTACAACATAGACAGTTAATGGAACATGTGGACACATTCCGTAAGTCTTGTTTTCTGTATTGATACTAGCTTCAAAAGGATGGATACAAAAGCACCATAAACACATCCGTCTCCTCCTCTGTGTTGTCCGCAAAATTATTTCCTGGAAGTGTAGATAGACCGTCTCTGCAACCTTACCCTTGAACTTCCAGGTCCAAGTTCAAGAAGACCACCTGTTATCGTGTGACTTCCATACTCGGGTCACGCGATGACAAGTGAGCCATCTGCATTGTGAGAAAGCAAAATCCACCTGCTAAGGAAGCCCGTGACATGCCATTAGAGGCCAGTAAGTGAACCCCCGAGTTTGAGATTACTTCATCAAACATCCTGTTGTCACATCTGACAAGAGTGGGACAGTAAATCATGTACTGGGCCCCGTGAACTCACTTTTTAGCGCATGTAGTACATGAGCTCTTCTTGTCTGTTGCTGTTGTGTTCCTACAAGAACACACACATGCACAGCTGCTTTAATGGCTGATCACAAAAGGAACATCATTTGGAGTTTACTGTACATTATATAGATTAACCAGCATTTTTTTTTTGTGAATGCGTGTGAAAGAATAGTCTCCTCCAACTAGGATTCCTCCTGTGTATGTGTGAATGGGCGAATAAGGATGTAATGTAAAAGTAGTCCAAATGTCTAGAAAGGAGCTATACAAATACAGACCATTTACCATTTACATCACACATCAGTGTGTTTCCAGGTGTTGGACAGTACTATTGCATTATGTGAAAGAAGCCTTATAAAGCCTTTTTCTTAACTCCTTAGGGAGCTGTGTGAAATGTGATAAATTGTCAGCTGCGGTTGGGGCCAAATCCTACAAATCTGAAAGTGATAAAATTGTGTCTGACAATGTTTTTCAAGTGAAATGCTCTATCGATGGAGTAACCATGTAATGGACCTTTTTTTTTTTTTTTTTTTTATTTCTAATGCCTTGCATTTAGGAACTGAACTTCAGCAGCATCAGTTCTCTGACAGCGTCTGCACTGGATACGTTCAGTAATAGTCCTGCTGGGCACTCAGAAGCGACTCAAGTGACTAAAACTCCACCTTGAGTCTCAATGACACAATGACTGGATGTAAACTGTAAAGTCACATGAGGCATGTATGCATACCAAACATTTTCAACTGGCTTTGAGGCAAAAAAAAAATCCTAGATGCCATGAGCACATTACATAAAAGCTACAGCTCCCAGTGAGAGTGCACTAGAAACCTTCATCCTCATTCACTCAACTTTCTTTTTGATTTTTTTTTTTTTTTTACAGTTTCATTGTTTTCGAGTGGCTGGAATGTCGACTGGTCAAGCATCTTGTTTGTCTGCTTGGTCCAGTAATAACCGTTCAGCTGCCCTCCGCACAGCCACAACCACAGATGGTCAGTTTGAGCAGCCAGTCTGTGGTCAACAGAGCAGCCAGGAAGTAGCGTAAGCAGCAGCAGTCACTCTGGACCTCTCTGACAAAACCATTGTTGGTTTTGAGACCTCATTATGGTGACAAAGTGGGAAGCTTTTGGACGACTACCAGCATGTATAGAAAAAAGGGATTTCTGTTCTCTTGACAGCTGTTATGAATCTCTTGACCACAGTTGCTTTCAAATACTGGCTGCAGTAGGCTATTGGGAGTCTTTATTGTGGCATTTTTGTGAAAATCAAACACGCAAAGCAGTTTTCTATTAAATTTCATAAATAAAGGTGTAACACAATTGTTAAGCTTTCAAAAAGTGGCCCGACGATGTCCTGAGGCAGATTCACACATGAGTGTCCTGCTAAAAGAATGTGCTTTACTCAGCCCCCTGTCTGCTTTCCCAGATAGTTAATGGTCCATTTCCCCGCTCACTGCTGCACCATCTTCATCAGAGACAGAAAAAGACAGAAAAAAACACAGGACTAATTAAAATGTCTTAACTTGTAGCTTAATTACGAGCCAGCCACTGAATCTCTTTGTCAGTGTAACTCTTTTCTCCTGCTTCCCCCGTTTGCATAAAACAATAAAACCTCTGTTAAAAATGTAATTTGCTCTTTGTTAAGATTAGATTCTGCCTTTTTTTTTTTTTCTTGTCTAAGTTGAAACGTTAAATCAAATCAAAGAACAACGCGATTCTCCTTTCTTTTCCCTCTCTTTTACTTCCAACCCCCCCCTCCTCCTCTCCTTGAGATTCCCCTACACTGTAGCCATGGAAATGGGACTTTGGGGATGAAAGGAAACCATAATTTTGTAGCGGGATTAATTTGGAGACATGAGCGATGCCAAATGAAATCCCTGTCAAAACCTCTGCTGATTCTTTTCATCGCCTGCAGATCCCTGAGAAATCTGTTCCCCATGGCGTTTATGATTTGACAGTCCAGTAGTTTTGGACTTAGTTCCCCCCTGATACCTCTGACATGTTGACATTAAGTGGTTTCCAAGACAGGCAGCACCCATATTTCAATCACCATTAAGCAGAGAATATTTGGCGTTAGTTTGGATGGAAAGAAGCGCTGGTGACAAACACACATTCACAGATACAACGGCAGGCAAACAACTGTAATTACATTACAGCCATTTCCTGGGAGTGCGGGAAGGTAAATATAGTCCACATCTGACCCTAAGATCTATCAAAAAACACAGGACAGATTGTTTTACAGGTGTCCTTGTCGAATGTCCTTTTTCTTCACATCAGTCCTGTCAGCTGGAAGAACTTTGTACTTTCTCACCACTTTTTACTTAAGACATAACCTAAAGGTGGAACATCCCGCTGCAAGAAAGCATAAAGGAATGTCGCCAAAAACGTCGCCTCCACACTCTTACACACCGCCACTGCTTGGCACTTTAACAGTTAAGTTAATAGCTGAAGTCACTTACACCACTTTATTCCAGCTGTTTTTTTTTTTTCTACATAACAATACACATACATTCAATACTGTAAGACACAAGCAAGTGATTTAAATCATTTCCTTTTAAGCAAAACCTGAGTTGTTTTAATATGTATGGTAAGTTGAGGTCATATGAAAGTATAAAAAGTTATTAGTAAAAAACTCTCTGAATAATTAATTCACAGTACCTTACAAAAAGGTCTTTTTTTAAAAAATATTGAATATAATGGACCAAAGCCCCAAAATGTCAGTGTGAGGCAGTAAAATGTCTGTTGCAAAGAAATATTCAACTACTTACAGGATTGTCAAGTGTGTCCATACATATGTTCATTGTCTGCACTGTGTTTTTTTTTGTGTAGCAGCTATGTCACACTCACAATATTACATAACAGTTAGTAAGATAAGTAATGAATCTAAGGAGCACTATTCAAAAATTGTATAAGTTTTCCAAAGTGCCTACACTGGATTCCTGCTGGATAACTGAACCTTAGAATATATTTCACAAGTAATGGATCTTTGTAACAGGACACCAAGACCAAGTTTTTAAAGTAGGTCTCTACACTAATGTGATACAGAAATATTCACACAATTATAGAGTTAGTGCTTTTGCAGTTGTTGCAGATGTCTTTTTAAGCAAAAATGCCATAATTAGTTGTTTCCATCTTCTGAAATATGATGATTTTCTGTTTCTCTGATTCTGATTGATTTTTTTTTCAGTGTTGGGCAAGACAAACAATTTTAAGATTTTATCTTAGTAGACTGCGTTGGGCATTGTTCATTATTTTCTGACACCTAATAATCTAATAATCAGGTTACATTATTCATAAGAAAAAAAAAAGACATGAGTTGTTAATAAAAAATGCAACTTATTCATGGAGGATAATCAATGCGTGTGTGGCATTCCATGACAGAGTCAAAGGCCTAAAATTTTCCAGGGTCTCATTGTTATCTTCAGGTCCGTCCCACCAGTTTCTGGTTTGTCTAAAATAAATGCAGTTTTTCCAACTGAGCAATTTTCATCCCACCTCCCTCCTCATCCCTAGCCAAGCCCTTGACGCCCACAAATCGCAACCTGCATGAACATGTCCACCTTCTTGTTTGTGTACGAGAGAGAATTAGCATGATTCTTCCTGCTCGCTCCATTCAAATTCAACCTGCATTTGTGTGCACACTCACTGACACACAGATGCACCCACACAGAGGAAACCCAAACACAGCAACCCACATCAACTGGGACTTTATGAATCTCATATCTTCCGGATATACCTGCATACTACATGGCTTACTGCCTATCCACCTGAAATCCAACCAAACAAAGAAATGTATTCCCTCAGTAGAACGCTCTCTTACCAGAGGCTTTGCAACTTCCAGCTGAGCTCCATTTAAGCAAACTTCCAATGTAGGAGCTCGCATTCAATTTGAGACCAGGAGAAAACTGATCTTACAACTATGAAGGGAAAGCCATTGCTTTTGGAGTTTTATATGGTGGTTTAGTGGAGAGGTTGTGTGTAGATTCTGTTGTGAGATTGTTTTTTTTTGTCCCCTGGGTGTCTGCTTTCTTGTCCAGCTGTAGTTTGCTGCCAGAAGACGTTTTCTGTTTCAGTTTCTGCAGTGCAAGGTAGAAAGTTTCACACAGGAAAATGTCCTTAGAGAATCAGAGAGCTTCCTCTGTTGGGAGAAAGAGGGACTGGAGATGAAGGGCGAGGCCTGTGGAAGAGGGGAAGGTTAAGGTCAGTTGACTGCTCTGTAACTCCTGCAATGTCTGGCAAGTTGCAGGCTTTCTGCAAGATCAGAGCAGCAGCTTTCTGAAATGCTGTCGCCTTCGCATCCCTAAACTGACATCCAGCCCTCCCTCGCGCATCCTCCTTCTAAACACAGATTAAAGATTTGCCTGTCAAGGGTGCACCGCTGGAGCCAGACAAGCCAACAACTTCCCTCTGATTTAACTTTCATACCTTTTATCAGACCTGCTGCGATACATTATGGATGATGCAGAAGGTCAGGACAAGATCACAAACCAGAAAGCCACTGCCCACTAACTCATGTCACTCCCCCCCACCAGAACACACTACATGCAGGCGGTGGATGGTCCATGTCTTCTATTGTAAGACCAGAGTTTTCAGCTGGGCTTTTTTTGTTCTGAGATTGCACCCTGTCCATTGCTATAGAGTTGGTAGGGTGAAGGGGGTTGTCCCTTTGAAATGATAAGTAGAGTCTTCCTACACTGAGGGACTGCCATTGAAGTCTTTGTTTGCCCATTGGTGCCTCAGAGGCTTCTGTGAACTTGAGGGTCGGCATAGAATAGGAATGACCATGTGACCTACTTCGAGGTCACCTAATGAAGAAAAATGTATTCATATATTTTCCTGGTTGTATTAGTTCATGCAATATGCTTTCCTTTGAAGCCCAAGGTTGCAGGTTCATTTTTGAAGTGGTTTTCAATCATCCCTTAGCATTGAAGTTCCTTTTGTGCTCAGAATCTGGGCTTCACAGGGCTACAGGTCCTGTTCATCCTCGGAATATCTACATTCGGTCCATAGCCCGTGAGATTTTTTAAATTGTACTGTATGTCATCGAAAAGTGGGATTTAAGGAATTAGACTACTCAGACATGCAGGAGACCTGACAGGGAAAAGCCCCACAAACTCTAGCAAGTGAATATTTAGGACAGGATGCATCTGTGGAAGTCTGTCTTTTTCTGACCATTCTGTCCATCCCTCGGGCTGCTGCAGTTCGTCCAGACCTGCTGCGGCACAGTTGCCTCAAGCAATTTTCCCCCTCCATCATCACCTGTATTAAACACTCTCACACACCCCATCCCCACTGACATACCACCCCCCGCTACCTCAGCACATCCCGGACCCATTTCCCCACATTTTCGAGGCTCTTCCTAGCAGGACCCCCCGGTCGGAATCACAGCGGGGACCCCTCCAGCCCATCAGAGAAGTAATTCACACTCTGCCTCATTTGAGTTATTTACTCTATTACCACCCTGGCTGGCCCATTCCTCGTAGCTACCCACTGAGACCTGGAGCTCAGGCTGGGTACCCGGGCTTCTAGTAGGACTGGCAATGCCCTCCAATAGCACACACCCCCCTTCCACCCTCTCCATTGCATTATGACGGGTGCTGCCACCTCAATCTGCAGCTGGCACAGTATGTGGTGGGAGGGGGTTAGGGCCGAGATGAGTGTGGAGATTGCTCAGCTAGCTTATAGGAGGTGTGGATGGTGCATTGGTGTGTGTTCACGTGCATGCACGCGTGTGTCAGGCACATCCTCTCCCCACTGGTAGTCTTCTGCAAGTCATTATCACACCCGAGGCCTGTGCTTCTCTCTGATGACTTGATAGATTTACATGACTCTGTCTGGGGACCTGTGAAAAAGACAGAGTCCAGCGGAAAGATGACAGAGAAGACCACACCATCATCCTCTCCAAAATAAGAAGAGGGACAGCACAGTCACACCTTAATAAAAAATGTCCCTCTTTTGGGGGGGTTGGATGGCGCTCCACATACTTCACACAATAGGTGCAAGTCTCCATCTCTCCCACTGTAGAATTGAAATAGCCTTTCTCATCAAAGATCCCCTCGAGCTCATCTGCCAGGGTAAGAAATGAGTGATTTTGCCCATCTTCTTCATCTCATTTCTATCTCAAATCATGTCACTTTCTTTCACATATCACTATTCAGTATTATTCGGGCTTTTATGGATTACCTGACTGTAATACATTGTCTTCGGTGTCTGACAGGGTCCCGGAGAAACACACAGCCAATTGGGGCGACTATTTGTGGTGCTATTATAGTTCTGTTGCAGATAGCATGGGAGCTCCGAGCTGTTGTTTTGCAGGGGCAGTCAGCTTTTCACACTTCTGGGACAAGAAGTAATTTGAGTCTATGAGTTTAGGAACCTTTGACCTTTGACCTAGCCATCAAGATAACTCTCAGGTATATATGCTGCCGAGACATGATATCGAAGTCAGCATACCCACCACTCACCACAGGCACATTCAAATCACGACAGCACACACACACACACACACACACACACATATGTATGCATGTGTGTAGTAGTAACTTTTCAGACTACTTACAGATGTATGTTCCTTACATTACCTAAACGGTAACTTACCCATGTGAGGGGTCACTCATAGTTAAAGAAACGTTTCGGTGGCATGGGAGGAAGCTTTCCAATTTAAAAAAAACCTGATTGTACATCAGACGTCATGTTGGGCCTGTATTAAAGCATTACTAAGTGGAGATGTAGAGATTTTAAAGAAGTAGGTGGTTTGATAAAATACTCTTTGGAGTTGCACCATGGGAAATGTAAGTTTATGTAACTTAACCATTACCATTATAAAGAGTTCCTACTGACAGAAGTGTGTTATGGACCGGCAGTAATTGGGCCTAATAGATCTGTCATCAGCCATATTCATGTCACTGCATTTAGAATCAGCTGAAAAAAAAACCATCTTTGGTATGGTGTGTGTGTGTGTGTGTGTGTGTGTGCATGTGTGTGTACAATGTATTACTCATATTAGTCATGTTTTTTGGCACTTGCCTTCCTTTTGGGGACATAACGTAAATCATTACATTTTGAGGTGAAGGTCAGTGTTAGGGTAAAGTTAGGTTTATATTTTGGCAAGTAGTGGTTATGGTGAATGTAAGCCTAAGTAATGTCTTCCAAAGTGATGGAAGCGTGTGTGTGTGTGTGTGTGTGTGTGTGTGTGTGTGTGTGTGTGTGTAGGGGTGTGTCAGAGCAGCTCTGGAGTGTTACAATTGGTGTTTGCCCCCTTTGTCTCTCCAACTCTCCCAGGTGTGGTAGCGGCAGCAGGTGTTGACGCTGCCTTTATTCAAAGTGTTGCTCACACCATTTAAAAAGTGAGGACACACTCGTCTGTTTTGCATATGTTGGTTGTCCTGGGGTCTCAGTGCACTGAGTGGGATTCCATCATGGACACATTGAACTGACTTCCTAACAATTTCCCCTTTTTTATTTGTATTTTTCATTTTATTTTCTTATTTTTACTTAAACACTTCATCTACATTTGAACTTTTCCGATTTTTATTGTCCTGCGTCACTGTCTCTTTGTCCTTGAGTTATTTCTCATTTGATGAGGTCATCCTTGTATTGTAAGACTTCAAGAATGGCACAGCTCTGTTAAGAGAGAACAGAATAACTGTTAAGACGTCCCTCTGTATTTACTGCACCAAAATGGAGATGAGTTGCATTTGTCCACAGCTGTTACCTGTTACTTTATGAAAATAGGACTTAAATATGTCTGAAAATTCAGTTCAAAACTGCTTCTGACTTCTGATATATTTTCAAAGTGTAATGGTATTTTGTTGGACACTGGGCACCTGCCCAGCCTTTATAGTCATGACTGTAAATATCCTTGATGGTTTCCTATCAACTTTGTGTCCTACAGTGTTTTGTGTGATATTTTTTGGAAATGGATCTGCTATGGGGTAGAAGCTTTGAATAAGTCAGACAGTCAGCTGTTTATGCACTTTTTGGCATTTTCATGGTTCATTAAATGGGACAGGGTAAGTAGAAGAAAGGGAGGGGGGGGGTAGAGAGAGTGGATGACATGCAGCAAGGGGCCACAGGCTGAACTTGAAACTGGACCAGTACGGTTAGGATTAAGCCTAAGTGGTATGAGCTCCACCAGGGAACTACCTGGGCGCCCTGTCACTGCACTTCTTGATAACGCACTTTAGAGTCACACTCACTCAAAATGATGAAAAAGGTCCAGAAACAACACGTCTCTGCAAAGATTAAAGTGCATTTGTGTCCAGGGACATATTTGTCTCACTGTTTATATTTGCATTTACATTTACAATGAATGTCCAATTATTAATGTTTTCATTGTGGAGCAATATCACTAGTTTGTGAAACATCACGAGACGAGGCAGAGAGAGGAACTTCTTTTTTTCTTTGCTGTTCATTTTAATCTCTCTGAAAAAAAAAACTACTGATTTAGGGCTAAACTGATATTCATATTCGAAGCAAACTAAAACTATAAATAACAAAACATAACTTCTTATAACAGTATTCACAGGGCAGCAATGAAACTTAACAGTTAAGAGGCCAAGACCATGAAACACCATGTCTGTGTTCAACCTCGTCTCCTGTCATCTTTTCACTATTTTTGTTCATTTCCAAAAGTGAGAAGAGAAGAAGTATTTTCATCACTGTGTAACGTGCTGATTATTTCCTAATTCCACTATTTTTTGAAATAGTCTAAAAAAAATGGCAGAAAATATTGAAAAAGCCCCACAGTCATTTCCACATTTTTAAATAAATCTTCTATAGATATTCAGTTTGGTGTCATATAAGTGTGTCACTTTTAAGAATCTGGGGAAGAGAATTAATAGCCTTTTCGCATCCTTTAATGAAATCAGCAGAACTCCTTCACAGTAGACATTTTGACTTTGCAGGAAAAGCACAAGGGAAACAAGTTTTCATTAACGTTGACTTAGTTTAAGTGATTAGCACGTGACAGTGAGCCAGCGTGCACAACACCAGGAACCTGGAAGACCTGAACATTTTTTTAATTTGATCAATTACACCTGCACTTGTTCTGCAGTATCATGCCAAAATGTCTGTTGTGAAAAAGGTCAATTAATCAACTAAGAATTTCACCTCTAGAAGATTCCGTGTTAGCCATTGTGGATGTATTGTAAATCACTTTGGACAAAAGTATCTGCCAGATGAATGTAATGTAGTGTGTGTGTGTGTGTGTGTGTGTGTGTGTGTGTGTGTGTGTGTGTGTGTGTGTGTGTGTCTCCCTCTGCCCTCCCAGAGGTAAAACCCACCCTTTCATACTTGTCGCCTTGCTTCCTCCCCTTTGCTTCTAGAGCAGGTTGAATACCTCTCCCCTCACTATCGCTCCACCAAAACTCCTATCGGACCGTCTCACATCCATCCGTTCATTATCCATTCTTTCCACTCCTCTTTTTTTTGTACAGCTCCTCATCATCTCTTCCCCTCCCCTCTGTCTGTCTGTCGGTCTGTCTGGCACCTTGAGCGCCGCTAAGCCTTCAACCAGTGTCAAAACGTACAGAGCTGGAACAGGGGCTCTGCTGTGTTTAGGTGGTGGCATTCACACACCTACACACACACACACACACACACACACACACACACGCACATGCAAAAGCAAATGTGCACAAATACAGCCATTCGCACTATGAATACACACTTGTTTATACACACACGTACACTCACACATGAATACACACATGCAAACACAAGTCCAGGCTCGTACAAGCGTGGTCTGTCACACACACATACACACACACACACACACACACACACACGCTGCATGTGGATAATAAACAGCAGAACAGCAGAACATCAGTCACATGTGTTTGCATTATGGCATGGAGACAGATATGACACAAACCAAGCCCTTACCAACAGCACATTTATACTCACACACACACACACACACACGGTGATACTGTGAGTTATTGAGTCAGACAAGTCAAAGCCCTCCAAAGTTGGGGTGTGTGTGTGTGAGCGAGTGTGTGTATGTGTGTGTGTGTGTAATAATCCATTGGTTCTGTTCTGTGCTGATTCCGGGCGCTAAGCCCTGCCACAATTATTCAAATCCAGGCTTTTAGTTGCAGCACACCTCTCTCCATGGGCCTATGAGCCGGTAATCTTGCCTTTGGCCCTGCATTTCAAATGGCCTTAACTCCCATAAGGAATGCATATGAAGAGGAGCCACTAGTGGCTTAATCCACCCTGTTTAAGTTGCTGAAACGTACACCTGTCACGGCGTCTCGCATCGGAGCTTGTGGCTACTGATAGCCAGGCTGTAAATCCAAAGGCATGTAGCTTTTTAGCCTTTCTTTAAAAAATATTATCATGCTGTTTTGGGGGAGATGTGGGTGTTGAGGCAGTGAAGACCCCCTCCTGTCCTTTCACCATTTATTTTTTTCTCTCTACCTCTCAGCTCTTTTCTCTATCTTTCAGTCTGACTCCCTTAATTTCTATCACTCTCTCCAATTTGTCTGTTTGTGCATTTCTCTTCTTCTTATTTCGTGTTAGACTTTTTTGGATGTCGATATCACTTACAAGGGAATTTTGATTCCATACAACTTTTTTCTTATTTTTTAAATTCTATTCAGCATAACTATCTGTAAAAAAGAGAAATACACACACACACACACCCATACACACACGCACACCAGACGTGATTTGAGGAGGCAAAAAATTCATCGTCTTCCACCATCGGGCCCTCGCTATTACAGCTAAAAAGAGGAATAAAGGAGCAGAATACTCACTGCTTGGCCTGCACCACACACACACACACACACACACACAGACGCACACACCAACTCGCACACTTGGTGTCTGTGGTAGGGATAGCGATCAGCTCAGGACAGCTGCACAGCAGCCTCAGGTAAGACAGAAACTCCCATCCTCTTACACAAGGGACCAGCATGTACTCGACATCTGTTGACGCAAACACACACACACACACACACACACACACACACACACACACACACACACACAGTCTTTGAACTTTTTTTTTTTTTCTCTTGGCTAAAAACAAGCTTTTGTTCAAGCCGGCCACAATATGCTTCAAGTAGACAACTTTGCAACTTGGTACAAATCTCCCAAACTCTCACAAGTGCTGATCAGAGCATGTGGTGCCCAGAGAAAGGGGAGTTCTCACACACACAGTTGGCCTCCCAGTGCTCTTCAGCTGGCAAGCGTGAGGCCCAGAGGCTGCTTGCTGCCAGGTTGTCTGGGCCTAGAATTTTACCCAGAAGAGTGGCACTGCCAGAGGGCCAATGCTCTACCCGTGAACCAGGCCTGAAATAAGGCCTTCAGAGGTTTAGTCTCGCCGGTGTTTGTGTGTGTCTTTGTGCGTGAGTGTATGCGTGTGTGTTTAATATCTCTGTATGTGTTGGCAGTGATGTGTTGGCCATCTGGTTATCTGGACCCTCTAGGACCACACATAGCATTACAGTAGCATTACAGCTGCCACAGCTATTTGCGGGCCCACACACTCGCAGGGACACAGGCACACACACATGCAGTGTGACCACAGCAGCCCCTCATATAAATACATACACACACACACACACGGGCTAAGAAACACACCTAGATACTCAGGAACATTCACACACAAGCAGAAGTAAACTTTTACTCACTGAACTGAGACATATGGCATAGGGACACACACGCATGCAAAAACACATAGGCAAGGGTTTCTAAATTGACTGCCATAAGCATAGGGACAGACACACACACCTTAGAGCATGCACACAGAGGTACACACACACACACACACACACAGATGCAGGCAGGCTGAGAAGCTCTCACCCTCTAACTCTGCTGCCCTACATTCTGTTTGCTTCTTTGTCCATATTCTTATGTAATTTATGAAAATGCGATGTGCTGTTTGTGCTGTTATGTGATCCATACCCACCTAATGTTCTCTGCCACCTGCTCGGTGTTTGGAGTCAGGGTCTTAATGCAGCGGCGTGGGCGACACTGGGCAGACTGAGAGCAAAACAGCCAGTGACTCATCGGGCTTCAAAAAAGCCAGTCCAGAGAAATAATTGAAAATAAGAGGCCTATATGTAAGGTCAGTGCGGTTAATGAGCGGTAGGCATATGTGATGTCTTTGATTGGTATCTGCAAACCTTCTTTTGTTCCACTTCATGGCTTTCTGCTATTGTATTTTCCCTTTTCTTTGTTACTTAAATGTGATGCTTTAGAGGTTGTTTGTTGGGGGGTTGGCAGCCAGTGCAGCATTTTGTGTACTCTAAGAGTTGGTTTGGCAAAAGACAACAGGGTGGAAGGTTATATAACTATCGCGACTTTTGGCTGACTCCTTTCCTTTCGAGTTCTTAGCATTGTATTGTTTTCCTTAGCTGCACTTGTTCTTTACCGGGCTATTTGCAGTCATGGATACTCACAGATGGTTACTTGTGATCTTTTAAACTTAAACACGCTTCCCTGGAGTGCATCTAACCCGAAAGGGAAGTATAATTCAACAACAAGCCCTGTTTTATTTCTATAATCTTGGATGTCCACTCAGTTTTTTAAGTTCTTTGAACTTCTCCAACCTCTCCACCAAAGGGTGAGTTCAGTTAGAAAAAGATTCAAATGTCATGTCATAAGGGTTGCATTGCTGAAGTCTTTGTGTCGAACAGCTACTTGATGGGGTAATATTAATTCTTCAAAGCTCTTTCTTTCTCTTCATGTTTTTTGCTTAAGTTTATCTAGGTTAAGAAAATTCCAAGAAACAAATATTGCAATCTTAAAGTGACATGGAGGCGGACCGCTCCACTACTTTCAGCTTAATGGCGTTTAATTCCAGAGTATTTAAAGCTGTATTAAGTGGTTCCGGGCCACTAGGGGGCAGCTCTGATCAAAAGATCTTACCAATCAATTCGTTGGCTAATGTGTTAGCAAACAATTGTGTTTCTTCACATCCAGCAGACACACAACAACATCTGATTGGAATGGTTGTTCTCACCACTAAAGGAATGATGTTTTTACTTTCCTTTACCTACGTTATTTTGCTGCCTTTTAGCTCCAATTGGTCTCCATCTGCTCATGACAGAAATGTCTGCTCTGTAATTGCTAAGTCAAACTAAGTAAAATGGTAATGCTTTATTTGGTCTATGCTATTATTTCTCAGAAATAAATCCATATATCACTGTAAATCAAAAGGGAGCTTCCCAGAATATTATTTTATTGTTATTTGTCCTGTCAGATAAACATCCAAAAAGTGAAATTTGTTGACAGGGAAGGAGACGTAATGATTAACATACATGCAGAGTAAAGTTTCCAAATATGAATGAATAATGAATGCATATATACTATGATTTACATGCTAAGGAAGTGACTGACGATGGAACTTACTTCCTTGCTTTGACCATATCAAGCAGTCTGGAACTGTGGATGTTCAAGCTCTCCATTATTTTGAACAATTTTCAGAACTATCATTAATTTGTCTTAGAAGTTGAATGTCACAGTTCACTCTTGGAAACAACTTGGAAATAGCAGGTGACAAAACTATATATGCTCAAGATGCACTTACTCATTTGTTACAAAGCTTTTAACTGTATCACACAGCACCAGCAGATGTAGATGGTCCAAATATGCCAGTATTCTGAGCACTTTTAGAAACTGTTGTCCATGTTGGCTTAAAGGTTTAGCTTTAATTCTTGTTTATTTGTGAACATGTGAGTTTTAGACTTAAGTGGCTCTATGGCATTAACAAGTTCAGCTGCATTTTGATCACCAGCCAGACAAACAACACTGATAACAGGATAATTCAATGTGTCCTTGAGCAAGGCACTTAAGCCCCACAGTTGTTGCTTGGATACATTTCCGTGGCAGATTCTTTTCTAGCTTTATGTTGCACATTAAAGATTGTATTTATCTCCATTTGAACCCACTTTTATTAGGATTTCTTTGATCATGTAATTTTTCTCTTCTCTTGGGGCGGCTGTGGCTCAGTGGTAGAGTGGGTCGTCCCTCAATCAGAAGGTCGGGGATTCGATCCCCAGCTCCTATGGGTCAACATGTTGAAGTGTCCTTGGGCAAGACACTGAACCCCAACTTGCTCCTGAAGCCTGGCTTCAGTGTGTGAATGAGTATGAAAGAATAGTCTCCTCCAAATTACATCCCTCCTGTATGAATGGTGTGTGAATGGGTGAATGAGGATGTGATGTAAAAGCGCTTTGAGTAGTTGAAATAACTAGAAAGGAGCTATACAAATACAGACCATTTACCATTTAATGATCTTGAGTGATCTCCCAGTCACTGTTTCCTATCCATCCATGCCGTTGTGGCTTGAAACCCTTTAACTACCATCACTAAGTCCTACCTATGATTTGCTGTTAACGCTGGAGGGATGGCCCAACAGGTTCTTCCACTGTCTTAGTTACTCGTACTGTGAGCTTTCACCTTTGGCACTGCTGATCCTTCAGTCACTCTGGAGTCCTTGAGGTGTCGAGTCAGTGGATGTTTTGCTATGATGAATCCATGGTTGACACAACAGTATAGGAACAGTTGTGGAATTTTTATTTTCTTGCATTTTTTTTTTTTGTGACTTGTCATGTCATCATCATTGTGGACAAGTCCTTCCTATTTCATCAGTTGCATTACATTGTGCAAGGGCACATAAGTATTTTATTGTACACATACATTGCATTGTTCATGCACAGTTTCACACAGACAAAAGATTATTTTAACAAGAAGGTGGGATAGCTGGTAGCCACATGTACAACTGGAGGTCCTTTTTTTAGTCGTGTTCAGTTACAGTCATCTGTCTGTATAATAATACCCCCATAAAATTAACATTATGGTTGAGCTATCACATAATGACTGAACATCCAGGGCACTGGATATTCTCTCTTCCCAGGGTTGAACATCTATTTGATTAGAGGAGGTATACCGACGGATCTGGGGGATAATAGCCCCACCAAAGGAGTCAGCACACAAAATGAAACGTCTCTTGCTTCTCTGACACACACTGGAAGCAAATGGTGTAAAGCCAAGGGCATATCGATTTTCAGCTATATCATATCCTTTCTCTGTATTTTCCTTGCTCCAGAGCTGTAAAATGTCTTCCAGTTCCATATACATTGGATACTGGAAGCATGCCAGATAAAGAGAAAGAAAGAGAGAGAGAGAGAAAGGGAAGAAGAAACACAAGTGGCCTTGTCAGAAATCATGAATTTCAAAAGTTGCAAGGAAATGGTAAATGTTGAATGGGCTGCATTTGTACAGAGCTTTTTCTGCCTTAATAGACAAAACACAATGTTTTCTGTTCTGTACCCATTTACACACACACTCTGCCACTGATGGTGGAAGAGCTGCCACGCAGTGGAAGCAAGGTGGCCTTGTGGTTAGAAAAACCACCCCGTAAAAGACATTTTCCTCAGTCAGTACCAAAAGTGAAGTAGATTAAGTTAAAGAAGAGTAAAAGTTGAAAGGGCCCACTTTCTAGAGACAGGAGCATGGCTACTGCTGAAGACACAAGTATTTCTGAAATCCTGGCTACAGCCCTGGCTGGAGGACAGTTTATGAAGTGTGAAGTACATAAAGTGTTCACTCTCTTGGGGTCAGGTTTGTGCTTAAGTCATGTCATGTCATGGCAATCTGCCCATGAGACTTTACCTTGTGAAAATAATGACAAACCAATTTTCCACCCATTATGCATTTTTTTGCACCAACACAGGTCATGTAGTAGCGGTCTCAAAATTCATTGCCGCTACCCTCTACCCCAATATAAACTAAGTAAGTAAGGGCAGTTGTTAACTGACTTAACAGCAAGCAGCAAATCTATCCATGGATACAGATTTGTTTCCCCTCTGATGTATATGATGTAATTTATCAAGGTGTAGGTTTTAGATCATATTATCCGGCGTTATAACTAATAAGTAAAAGTAGTAAAATAACTAAAGAATGCGATGTGTTTTTGTGGGAAAAAAAAAAAATTGCCACCACCTTCTGCTTTTCACAAATGGAGAGCCAGTAGGATTTGTGTATTTTACTCCACCCCCATAGCCATCACCATGCTCACACACTCACTCACACACACATTCACACAGTCCCACACTTCTATGTCCATACTATTATCCATTTTTCACGTCCAATTGCTCTGTTATGGTAATCGTCGAAGGCTTGCTATGGGCTGATTACTCACAGCTGACTTCAGAAGCTTCTCCCTCTTCTCTCCTGCCGTTCTCCTGCTGGCTCTTAATGCACTATTAACCCATTCCTGCTTATTAATTCCTTCCCAGTCATTGTGAGGCGTCCACTCCATGATATCTGTCATCATTCCATGCCTATTAGCTCCTCGACCAACAGTTATTCCTAGCGTGCTGCCACACTTCTTCGTCCTCCCCTCCTCCCTCCCTTTCCTAACAGTCTGCTTAAGGAAGTGTAATTGCTGCGGGGGGGGGGGGGGGGCCTCAGTTAGAAAGGAATTTAAGATACTGCCACTATGAAGCCGAGCTGCAATTGTATTCCCGTCGCTCTTGTGTGATTATGGTGTCCATAATCCTTCATGGCCTTGTGCTGTCGTATTGTAGTTGGCCACAATTTCGGTTGTTACAATTAGGTCACAGCTGTGATGCTTTCTGCAAGGTTGTTGCCGTTGTCGTTCAGTCATTTTCTGGACACGGCTACTGTGGTATGCTTGCTGTCTGTGTTGTGACAGGCTTTCAACTGCCTTATCCTAATGTGAGTAAAGTTGAAAGATGATATCAAAAGTGCGGTTTTCTGAAAGAGTGAATTCTAGAATGTTGATATTTTCACTACTTAGTTTTTGTGTCCGACTGTTTTGATAAACATGCCGTTGGTAACCAACGTTTCTAAAAGTTTTGTCCAGTGCTTTCCTTGGTGGACTACTGCTGTCATAAGTCTGTCTGTTTGGGCCTTTTCTGGACAGGGATTCTATCAGAGTACTTTATGTTCCCCTGCTATAAATCCTAATGGAGCGCTCTTGGATAAAGAACAGGAATATTCCTCACAGTGGATTTTGGCAGCTAGCTCTGGAACTGCTGCCTGTGTCAGGGCCTGTGGTTTTGGACCGTCCCGAGACATATGGAGGAATGCTGGAATCACACAGAGCCCTTTAGCTCGCTGGGCTCAACCACACATCGTCTCAGGTTTCCTTAAGACCACAATAAAGTTGAGCGGTAGCACTAAGTGTGGTCTTTTTGATGGAACTTTTACTGATTTTTATACAGGCTGGTTGTATATGACTCCGCAGCCGTCAATCAATCAAAAGCTGTGTTTGTTCTGTATTTTTTCACATAAATCTTGGTCCCACAGCAAACTTGACCACGAGTGATCCAAAAGTGCCAAAGCAATGAAGAACCAAATTATAAAGACAGCTGTTACTGCAAATGATCTAAGACAATAACTACAGACTGGGTAGCAACCAAGACCTAATGGTTGTGTTGATATTATAGGATTGTGCAGTCCACACAATCCAATTGTGGCTAAAACCATGAAAACACTGTAAGGCTAAGATATATCTCAGATAAGTCCAATACGGCTTTCACAGGGAGATGCTTATGACTTGACATAAAGCTATGGTGCATGCTGAAATCGCCCGATGTAAACTTTTTCTCAGAAGGCGCTGTAATGTCTATCAGGCACAAATTAACAGCGGCAACGCCTCCCACCTCCACCTACTACTTTCTGTGCTTTATACCCTATGCCAAGCCTTTAAGTACAGTGCACATAGCAGGCTATACATTACAGTTTGACTTAGAGACCAAGAGATTATAAGACAACACTCCTATGGTGGAATTATGCCGACTGGTTTACTGGATGCCAAGGAGTGTGTAGCAATTTGATCAAAGACATATTTATTTAAGAGCACTTTTCATGTGAGCACAAGAGAAACCAAAATATTTAAATTGTAAAGGTTGTTGTACCACAAGGACAATTTACCATCTTTTCTGGAGCTTTTGTTAAATCACATGATCTGCTTCGAACCTAACTTTTTAAGCTAACACAAAAAATGTAGTTTGAACAGAGAAATGATTGAAAGCTCCAGAACAGCTACTATAAATAGATTGTTTATATATATATATATATATATATATATATATATATATATATATATATATATATATATATATATATATATATACTTTAGCCTTTTTTCATTCATTTATCATTCATTGGCCAACACTAAAGACCATTCTTGAACCCACGTATGACCAAGGTTTGTAAGGTTTGTCAAACTCTTAATACTGGCTGTGATCCTATAGTACTTTATATACTTAATATACCAAACTTGCTTAACACGCAGCGTGTCTAGGACTTTTAGGTTCCCTTTGCTTCAAGGGAACTGGGGCCCCAGGGTAGTCACCAATTTTCTTCCGGTTGGTAATCCAGCCTTGGAAGCTGAAGTAGCTGCTGTCACCAGCCATGGTGCAATCAGTCAAACTGATAGAAACCCACTGTAAAGGCTACGTCTCATTTGACGTCTCATATTTATTCTAAATAAATGAGCATCAAAGATGATTTAATTTTGACAAAGCCAGCGTCATTAAGCCGTGTAAGTTTGAATCATCAAAAGTTTGAGAAGCTTTGTTTTAAACCTAATGAGGCCTTAAAGGTTAAGAGTTTATTCACTAATCAAACCATGAGGTGATCCGGTCCACCAGTTCACCCTCTCTGCTTGAAGCTATGCTTAATCCTTCTTGTATGAAAAGTCATAGATTGTCAGGCCTTCATGGTAAACAACGCTGATCCCTGGACAAAACCTGCACTTTGCCACAGACTCTACAGAGTTTATAAAGAGTAAAGTAGATGTGCACTGTAATTGCTGACAGTGTTTAAGCCCTATCCTGCTCTGACACAACTGAACATGATCTATTGTTTCATCCAGCCCTCCCACTCCCACTTCCCCTTTTAACTTTCCTTCTTATTCAATACTAACCCTGACGATTTGGCATTCACACCAATTTGCCATTCACAACTCCACTAATAACTCTGGCCTTTTATTGCATTAACAATTCACTGCTCCACTGTGGAAGTCATAGCCTAGCCGTTCTCTCGCTAACGTGCTAGCCCTTTTTGATTTCCAGTTGCATATATCAACCTGCAATTACAGGACCTGGTCTGGAAACTGTCAAGCATGACTGCAGAGGTATTGGAGTTATTGCAATTACACTCAGGTAATTGAGCTGCCATGCGTGAAGATGTTAAACGCTGTGTCTATAGTTGGAGTCTGTGTTGCCACTGTCTCATTTCATGTCACTCCTTTTCTCAGTGTAACACAGTGTGTGAAATGATACTTTTCTCTCTAATAAACCAGTCAGAGATACTAAACTGCACAACAAACTGTGTGTGAGTTGATTTTCTGCAAGGAGTCACTGTTAGATACATTATAACAATGGAAAGCAGTATGAAAAGCCACTTTGTTCCTTAATTCGCTTTTACAATTGCCAGTTAAATCAGCTCACTACTGAGAGATTTGTTTGTTTTTTACAATAAACTGAATTGAAGACATTCTTTTGCAATGTAAGAGATTGCTGAAACTGTACCTCTTAGATATTCTGATCTATAGTTTTGAGCTAAAACATTTACTCTGATATAATGTCAGACTTGATGCTTTTGGATTTTGTAGAATTATGATTTCAATATGAAAAGAGCTGTTCGAGGAAACAGACATTTACGGTTGCATTCTGTATTTAAACTGCAATTTTGTAGTAGTTCCATTTACTTGCCTCTCATGTTTGTTGCATTTTTTTTTTTTTTTTTTTCAGAATAACCAATGATCTCAATGGTTGCATTATGGACTGAGGGTGTGTCATACAAAGGTAGAATTGAGGTTCACATAGAAAAGTCCAGTAACATATTTCATTTATCAGAGTTTTCAGAATTCTTCAAGGGATAAAAATAGGATAGGATTAAATAGGATAATGGATACAAATTGTCTTTCAACATCAGTAAAACCTGTGTCTGGTAGTAACTATGGATAGTCTATGTTCATTTTAGGGCTATGGTTAGCTTTCTGACACCATTGGGGTCAAAGGTCCACCTAGTTTGTGAATTATTTACAAAAGAATTAAAAGTACCAATATAAGCATCGGCAATAATTTACAATAACAGTAGAGAACTCTGCCATTTTCCAATTCTGGACTGGAATTTCTTTCTTCAATATCAAAAGTAATCAAAGAGTTGTGTACGTACATTTCAAACTGAGACTAATGCAGCATTACCTGTCGTGGTGTGTAGTAACCACAGCTAACTTTATGTCTCTGAGGCAACGAATGTCTCCATCAGCCAAAGCACGATAGCAACTCCGGTGGGAATAACATCTCAAAATACATCAACTCCATAGGAAAAGCTATGTGAGTGACAAAGTCATAAAGATGTGACTTTTCTTTCATCATCAATCATTTATTGTCAAAACCAAGACACACATGTTGTTAACATGTTCTCATATCCATGGAACACATGCTTTACCCATTCGTATAAGGAGTGTTTGAAAGTGTGTTGAAAACCAAACGGACATATTGGACGTTTTTTATTCCTTGAAACTGTCCTACTGTAAATGTAAATGATGTGTCTGTAAAACGCTTTCTGAAGAGAACAATATAAAACATGCAGTAACTATACCGTACCATAGCTGTAGATGGAGGGAGTGAAAAATAAGCCAAAACAGCAAAGGGTCCTAAGGGCTAGTAGATGGACAGGGTTAATTAGTGCCACCCTGTTAAAAGAATGAACAGAAATGTAACATCTACATTGGGTGTCCTCACATGAACCTCCAACTTGTACTGTTCCACATCTTATTTGAGCCACAGTGTGAGAGGAAAAAAAATCGCTTAGCTCAGTAGTTTCTGTGTGAGGCTATCACTGCTCCAGTCCTCCTATCAGCTGGCTTCTGTCGACTCCTAACTCTCTACCTTTTTCACACTCCCTCCATCTCACTCTCCCTTTCACTCCCTGCATGAACCTGACTTTACCTCATCCACACATCTGTTTCGCTCTCTCTCTCTCTCTCTCTCTCTCTCCCTTTCTCTGTCCTCCTATGTGTGCCTCTGTCGTTCAGTCTGCCTATATACACTGACCCTGTCCTCATTACCGTCACAACACTGCAGTAGCTGGTTGCCTGAGTCACAGCCGCCATTGTCGATTCCCCGCTCGTCCCACTCTCACCCACTTAACAAAGTGAGGTGGAGAAAGAGAGAGATAGATGGATAGAGAGGAAACAGGTGGAGAAGAGAGGGCAAGGAGAAATAAGAGAGGGAAGGTGAGAGAGTGGTAAGGAGGCAAAATAAGACAGTGAAATTCATAGAAAAATGAGGGTTCTTCTGAGGTCTTTTACTTATGGTGTTGGTTTCATATTAAAATATTTTGTCGTTGACATCTTTAATAAATCTTTTTGGTATTCTGTCCTGACACAACATGGCAGTAATTTCACCTATGGTCAGGTTCTCTTGCTGTCTTTAGAGAAAAACCTTTCTTTATGATGACTAAAAGAAGAAGTTAGTTAGCGTGAGGCGTGATAGCCATCCTGACTGAGCAGACAAAGACTATTACTGTAGCTCTAACTTCACCTACAGACTATCTAAGGAAACAGATGTTACCATAGTGCCCACAGTCTTTGACTGACAAGCGAGCTTGAGTAAGTGCAGGGCAGAAACAGCACAGTAGTGAATGCTTCACCGACCACAATTAGGAAAATCTGTTATAGGACGCTGACAATCCAGAGTTCTAATCATTTAAATTCTGCTGGTTTGGCACATTCCAGCACCGTCGTACGCTTCTACAGCACCTAAAATATCTAATGGATGTTCTATAAATGTCATGATTACACTTTTCTGCAGCATGCCATGTGCTGAAAAGTAAAACATTATACAAACCCTCCAGGGTGTTTCTGAAAAGAGCCTTCAAAAGACATTGCATTATGGGAAATGTAGGAATCTGCATTTGTGGAGCTTGACCAGTACTGGAGACTAAAACTCTGGATGTTACTGCCTCTGCTGCTTCAATTTTGACTATTGTTATTTCTAATCTGTCTCTTACACGAGACATAAGTGTGGTATGAGAGATCGCCACTATAGCAACATACAGTTACCAAGAATTTGTATAAGGTTGTAATCTCAGCAGAGATGTGATTGGATCACTTAGGATATCCTGGGTCAGCTTTCTATAATAAACTGCTGACATAGTTACATGATGTCTAATCATGATTAGGGTCCAAATCAGCTCCACATCATTTGACTACCATGGGAAAAAACCTTTAAACTATGACATGTCAAAAATGGATTAATACCCTGGCGCCTCACTATCAGGCCTCCTTATGGCACCAGAACCAGACAGGAAGCTTTTGGAGCCATTTTGGTTCGGTTAGAATCACCTTTATTACGAGCGTGCAGGCTTTAGGCGAGCAGAAGAACAATGTAGATAGAGAAAGATAGTGAGAGAGCAAAAGAGATGCACTAGGTAAGGCTGCAGCAGAGGAGGGTGAGATAGTGACTGTGTTCTTGTGTGTGTGTGTGTGTGTGTGTGTGTGTGTGTGTGTGTGTGTATCAGTGAGTGAGAGTGTGCGTGGTGGTGGTGGTGGTGGTGGTGGTGGTGGTGTTGGGGGGTGGTTGTCGAGCTTAGCCAATCCTGTGCGTGGCACTCTCATCTGAATTAAGCTGTGCAAAACAGGCCCCAGGGCTTGGTTGCTAAGCAGTGAGATGGGCTTGCCGATTTCCACAGAGACCTCAGTGGCGAGAGCCTCTCTGATGGCCTGAACCAGACACCCCATAATAATGAGCAGCGCCACAGCAACAATAGAGACCCCAAATAACGGGGTGCACACTGCTCGTTTGCTGTAACGAGGGGAATTATGCATGTTACGCAGGATAATTCCATTGTACTGCTTTACCCCATGTTGTGATACTGACAGTGACCTCCCAAATATGCCATATGGACCGTGTTATCTCAGTCTTTAGGCTCTTTATTTTTTAGCCATACAAAGATCCAGTGAAATGTTTCTTCATGTCAGTGCTGGGTAATCTACTCAGCAAGGGATACCAAGTTCAGTTCCTCTTCCTCTTTGTTTGCTTCTCTTGCTGAGGGGGGCGCATTTCTAGCTATTTTGTAATTTGTAGTCATAGAGACATGTTGGTAAACTTGGTAACCGTGGCAGCAGGGATTCTATTTGTTTCCCTGAGAGCTCTCGAGGTCCGCTCGTAAGGGCATTTTCCTGAGGTCTTGTTTTTTTTTCTTCTTCTTCTTCTTCCTCTTCTTTCGAGGGGGGTACGGTTGGCGGAGGAATTGCGAGTGACCTTTTGGATTTTAGAGAGTGGAGAAAGCTAAACAAGCCAAAGTCTGTTAGTCTGTCAACAAACACTTAAAGGTCTCAGGAGAAGTTGGGAGCCTCCGGGGGCCAGGGAATGCTATTCATCTGGAGTGTAGGCAAGCACGGCCAAGGATGCTTCAACAGGGCACGTAAACAAGGACAAATGCCTAGCCTTCCTCGTAATAATCTGGTACCAATATGCAGACGCTGGCTGGGGCACTGTATGGGACTGCATGTTAAAGGTTAAGTGAAACATATGAATAATTATGTGCTGTCTCACTGATTCCCTTGTTTGGAGGTCCAGAAACATTCGCAAATGTTAGCGCTGGCATTGTAGATGTAGATGCATTTGTAGATGCAACAGCAAAGTCATACACTACCTTTGTGTGTGTGTGTGTGTGTGTGTGTGCATGCGTGAGAGATGGGATGACTGACAGGGTTGCTGTGACATTTTTGGTGTGATTATAATAGTTTTTTTTTCATCTGATTAATATAGATTTGGACATTGCTGCCCGGAGGCAAACTAAAATGTCATAACTGAATCATAACTGGTATTTTTTGCATTACTACAATTCAGTTTTTTTGTTTCCTTTTTTTTTTTCCTGGGGTTTATGTTATGCTCACGTCTCATCTCTTTCTTCTATCGATACACACTTCTTTTTTTAGGGTTACTTCCACGGACTCGTTCACGTATTGAGTGGCTCACTGATGATGCATTAGGAGACACTTTTCCTGGCCTCTCGTGGTGCCTCTCCTGTTGTAAGCAGCCGCTTTTATACCTTTAAACGGGACGATTAGCATAACACTGCATGTTAAAACATATCAAGAGCCAAGTTCATGCTTTTAAAGTAAAAGTTTGTTGACCTTCACCCGCACCTCTCGCCACTTCTCCAAACAGAAGCGTGATCTGGCAAGCACAGTGCACTAACTTTGTTACTATTTACAGTTTACCTTTACAGACGTGTCAATTAGCCAAATGATTAAAAAAGAGGAAAAAACAACAGAAATAAAAGAAAAAGCACATTTTAAGTGACAGTGTTAGCGGTGGCCCGATGTGGCCAGGCAATTAGCTGCTGCCAGGGAAGGCGACTGTGGCGATTTTTCTTGCTTAACTCATTAGAGGGGTCTCCGGCAGTGTGCTCACTCATGTCAGGCCCTGCATAATTACTTTAAAACAAGGGGGAAAAAAAATCAAAGTAGCCTCTGTCTGGCATTGTTCGCTGGCCCCTCATCTTGGAATTTAATTAGGCGTTCATTTTAATAAAAGCCCATTTGGGATGAAACTAAGCATTAATGGTATTCTGGTCCCGTAAAGGCTGTCACGTCTTCATTGGTGGCTTAGATGGACACTGACAGGTGACATCATGGCTTTTTATAAGCCAGATATCAAAGTGCTTTGATAAGGTAGTGGAACAATAATGTGCAAATCCAAATGGAGCTAAAATTCACCAGGCATAAAATATTTAAAGCATGTTTAATCATTATGTGACTGAAGTGGATTTAATAGGTGAAATCAATGAGAATGTAGCTTTTAACTTGGTGTATTTCTGGCCCTCGTGGGTTGCCCCATTCGCACATCAGCATAGGTAAGACATGAAAAAATACCCACAGAAACTGGAATTTATCGTACAACATTATTTCAAAACTTAATTTGACCATTTCTCACTGTTTGGACAGAAGAGTAATAATGTTTTCTGGTCTGGCTGAAGTGTCATTTTTCAACATTTTGCTGCAGGACAGTATACAGTGACCTCAGAATTGGGTCTTCAGTGGGTTATTAGTGCCTGACGCTGTGTGTTTGTGTGCTTCAGGAGGTCTAGCATCGTGACATGCCTTCCTTTTAATGCCATCTCTGTGTCCTCACACAGGTCCTCACATCAACAAAACCCCCGGCCACACGGGGTCTCAACAGCCCATCTCCACCTTTTATTCACTTCCATGGAATCTCTTATCTAATTGGTCACTGGTGAGTTGCCCTCTTCCCAGGAATGCTGATGATGGTGGGATAGTCTGGTTCCTGTGAACCTTTGCTGATCTGTGAGGAATTCCAAACAACTCTTGTCCTAACTTCCCAACCTAATACACACATAATGAATTGGAGATGTGAAACAGAAGAGGCCGACCTCCATGATGACCCGTAACCTTTTATTTTCCTGACTGCTGCAGCTGGGTAAACATTGGGATGGGAGTTTAATTGTTATGGTGGAAAGCATGTAAGGGGTTTCGAGAGATGGTTTTCTCAAATGCTTTTTCATGGATTTTAGCTTTTTTCTTTGCTGGATCCGGTTCTTATAGAATGTACCAAACCAGTAAATTGCAACACCAGATCCAACTGTCTGTCAAACGACAACTCACCAAGCAAGCAGCAGCCACATGTGCTCTGGACAAAAACTCCTGAATATGGAGCCAAAAGGCACCAGTACCCAGTACGCACCGATTTGGGGATTTTCAAGATAAAACTTGACTGAACTGGGTCGACAACTTACAGCTGCACTTGCAACATTTTGTATCAATGTCGGATCAAATGACTATGAGTAAGAGGTTCCATACTGCATAGTGACAAAGCAGAGCATCTTCCAGCTCATTGTTTTGGTTTTGCAGTCTGCTTTACTTTACCGTATTCATTTTCCTCTAACCAGTCTCATCAACCTTGTCTCCAGCAGCAGCAGGCAGCTTTGTTAAGCGAAACTTCTTAGATCAACCCACTGTACACTGCCGCCCCAGCACCAAACAGCAGACAGACAAAGTCATACTCAGAGCAAATGCTAATGTTTCAGTGCGTCTACTGGATGTGTACATCGGCGGCTATAAGGGAGCCTTGTGCTCGGTCCTTGTAACTGAGCACAATCACTATGAAAGAAGTCTCTTCCCTCAGAGTGTGTGTGTGTGTGTGTCTGTGTGTGAGTGTGTCTGTAAGCATAATGGCACACAAAGCCATGCACACACACACACACACAGCAAATACAAAGAGGGAGGAGCACAATGAGAGTACCTTCGATCAATTCTGCAATAAAAAGGAAGAATAAAAAAAAAAAGAAAAGACCAGGACATATGCTGTACCCTACATGGTGTATACATGGGCACACATGGAAACATGCACTGTCAGCATTTATGTAGCCCTGCTGCCTGGACCACAAACCAGTATTTACTAAAAGAATTATAATCTTAATGTCACACTTTGCAAAAAGCACATTTGATTTGTGACTATTTAAATGTGTAATGGACTTGAAAGAGTGATGAAAATGCGGACAGACTGACTGAGTCTTCACATTAAGGTGATCCAAAGTAAAGAGAAAACAGAAGCAGGGAGACTTTACAGCTGGAACCAAACTCCCTGATATTATGATTTAGTGATGTATTGAGCAGCTATTTGCCTTTTAAAACAGGAAATCAGCCAGTTATTGCTGTCTGCCAGTTAATGATCCTATGAAATAGGCAGTTGGACTTTAAGAAAACTTTGCCTCATGGAAAACAGTGCATCTTCCGTGGTTATCTCGTGCTGGCGTTACACTAAGCGAGCCTTACTTTTGTGCCCGTTCTCCTTCATCGAACAGCCGTTTGGTCAACACGTCGGCCACCTGACAGGACGAGCCGCAGCAGAAGTCTTCCGCAAATTATGAATTGGCTCATGGACTGGCTTTTGTCTTTTGCTACACCATTTCCTGTGAATCCCTTGCGCCTGAGAATGCATTTGGATCCCATGTAGGAATCCCACGTCTCTGCCAGTAATAACAGCAACTTCTATAAAAATGGTCTGTATTTGCATAGCGCCTTTCCAGTCATTTCAACTACTCAACGTACATCCTCATTCACCCACTATTATACTGTTCTTTCACACACATTCACACAACCCCCCCAACTTGCCCCTGAAGCGTAGCAAGTTGGGCTTCAGCGTCTTGCCCAAGAACACTTCAACACTCTGACCCATAGGAGCCGATGTAAATACAGCCTATTGAATGCCCATTGCTGAAAGGCTGTAAATGCAGCCCAGTTTCCCCGGGAATCATGATCCTACACCTCATGTATTACATCCAGTGTCAACATTCAGTGTCAGCACACAAAGTTAGCGTGCCCTCTGTGTAGCGAGGCGTAAACTAAAGGTGTGGAGGGAGGTTTGCGCGGTGGTGGATGGGTGTGGAATAGTCGTGTCCTGCCGCAAACTGTCAGTCAATATTTGCATTTTTATCTAGATTTCTCGGAACAGGCAGAGAATTGTTTTCACAGCCAGTGCAACCGAAACCCTATGCAAGTGCTTTAGGTGCATAACTCTTAGCTGCTAGACGAGCAGCACAGAAAGAACTGGTCATTAGATCCTTGGGAAAACTAGGGAATGAATGGAGATACCACTTTGTTCACTTGGGATAGTTAATTACAGTACAAATGGTCTGGGCATGAAAAAGGCACCTGTAATGAGTGCCTTCTTGGTACCTTTTCAATTCTGAAATTTTAAAAATAATGCCGATAATATGATGGCGATGGCGCAGTTCCATTGGTTATCTATTAATTGAGGAAGTGATATACCGTGTTAGCCCTAACCTGAGTAGATTAAAATATATCTAATAATTGGATGACATCCCACACATAATCTTTTATTAATTTTTATTGTTACCCTGGCTCACGATGGGAAGTTTCATTACAGTGTGAGGAAGATGAGGGTGCATAAGCAAAAATTTTTCATAGAAATCTGCTCAGAATTAGTGACAGGGGGAGAAGGAGGGAAGTCAGAGAGAGAAGGGGAGTGCTGGGAGGCTGAGGAGGAGTGAAAAGCTAATTAAAAAGATAAGTGACCAGCAGTCGCGGCCTGTCAGGGTGCAGAGCCACTGCTGAAGTTAACCCGCTTTGTGCTGGATGGCAGCAGCTGACAGGCTCGACCGAGGCTTTGTATGGCCTCACCTGTGATGGAGGCGCTCTCTGTTCACAGGTGAAGGGCTACACAGGCTGGGGTGGCACTTAAACACACTAATAGAAGGACACACACACACTCTCTCTCTCTCTCCTTCGCCTTCCTCTTTCACACTGTCTCGGTACATCTCTCCCTCCTCTCTCTGTTTCTTCCTCTTTCTCTTCCCTTGCCTCTTGTGACAGATCCAGGCAGTGGGTGGTGGCGCTGGCACATTGTTTCCTCCTCTCTCTCGCCTCTCTCCTTCTCCCTCTTCCTAACACACGCACACAGATCTACACCACCCACACATGGGGTTATAATTAATACTTCTCCCATATCCATATTTCATACTGTTTGCTTAGAAAAAGCCAGAGAGCTGGGGCTGGGGAGGGTTGAGAGAGAGGCAGGGATGCTAAAAAAGATCTCTAAGATTAATTAACGGTGGAAGAGGGGAAGAAAAGGGATGTGTCCCGGGAAAGCAGCAAGCTCTGCACAATGCGGCACACTTCATTTGAATAACGGAGCGGTGTGTTTTTCTTCTGTGCGCATGTGTATGCCTGTGTGTGTGTGTGTGTGTGTGTGTGTGTGTGTGTGTGTGTGTGTCACCGCGACACCACTCTACCTGAAATGAAGGATAACTAGCCCACTGGATTAGAAAACGCACCATCTATCCTCCTCCCCCCACCCCACCCACCCCCTTCTCCCCATTATTTGTATTCAAGGTTTTTTGAAATGACATTGCAATCTGATGATGCACCAGCCCATTATATTGTCTAGCAGGACAAATACCCCGGCGTTTTTCTGTGTAGAACTAACACAATTTTTCCATGTCAGGGTGTGTATGTGTGTGTGAGGGGGTGCATGGCGGTAATATTCTGGCGATCTGGGGTGGAGGCGAGGCCCCGGGAATGCTGTCATTAATCCTGGAGGAGGGCCGTCGCGCACTCGGATTATTAGAGAAATAAATTTGCATGCTGCATATGAGCCAGGTGAAAAGCACTGAAGGCGCAAATTATATTTCCCTGACAGCCTGAGCTGGAGAACGGAGGCTGCCATCGAGTCGTTCCAACACACACACACACACACACACACACACACTCTCCTATGCATTGACATTCCTGTTGCTATCCACACTCACTCGGGAAAGCTGTACATACAGGACACACTCACGAATTATACATGTACGTACGTATGGGAAAGAATATGGTGGGATGTGCTGTGTATCTATCTACTTCCTATTCAGTGAGGAATGCACTCAGACACATGTGCGCACGCACACACACACACACACACACACACAAACACACATGGTACTTAGTTTGTGTGTAAGTCTAGACAAAGCCCTCAGGAAAGGATACCAAGTGTGGACATACTGTACATTTTCACTCCTTTTATGTGTGTAAACCTCCTTCTTTGTTAGTGTGTGTGTGTGTGTGTGTGTGTGTGTGTGTGTGTGTGTGTGTGTGTGTGTGTGTGTGTATTCCGTGGGGGTCCTCTGGCTCTGGGCTGTCCTCTCACCCCGCTTGTAATGGTCCATGCAGGCCCAGCCTAATGGGGTGGACACTGGTGTCAACTTCATTACTTTACATCTCCCGCCAAGATGAAAAGTCTCTCTCTCCCCGCTCGCACTTTGACCACGCTTCGTTAGTATTCTCGCCCCCTTTTGCCTTTTCTCTAACCTCAAAAGGAAATGTTTCACATTTCCAGAAACGTATTGATGAAATAGTTTTGTTTAAGAGAGGGGTTCGGGGTGGAGCGTTGTAATCACTGCAAATGAGGCTACTCTGTGTGTGGATGGGCCTGTCTGTTTCTGAAGTCACTGTTTAAATCTGTGTTTATTCATATGCCAGTTCAGAATGAGTCACTGGCAGAGTCGGAGTACTCTTGTAGTCTTGAAAATGTAGCTCAATGTGCTTCTACTCGGATGGGATCGAGGTGGAAATGTTTGGATAGAATCAGCTCTGCTTATTTTCTAAAAAGGATGATTAAATTAGGTGGATGTGAGTCCGGTTTTGCAAACCAGTACTTGCTTGGCACCCACAAGGTTCAGTGCGTGGAGCTGACTTGCTACTCAAGAGCATACATCAGTTCCATCCAGACATGACTGTTAAGACCTGCAGCTAAGCCAGTAATTAAATACGAACACTTGACACTTCCTCCGCTTTTATTTCTTACTTGAGCTCAATCAACAACCAAATTAGTCTTAACTAGGCTGAATGGATGTTTAATAGCATTAAAAAAAAAAAAAAAAAAAAAAGCAGATTCCTGCTGTGCTGAAATTCCAAAAATTGAGAATCTGGAGACATTCAAGAGTATCACTGAGGAATGAGAATCTTTACGAGACATTTATTCAATTCAGCAAGCTAACTGTTCAGTCCCCACTGACTTCCTCCAGAGTTCTTACACTCATAAAAAGACAAATTAAATATCCTACGACTAAGACATGACTCACCTTCTTAGAGAAGATATTGAGCTTGTTTCCAAGGCGCCTGTGTAAGAAATACTAGATGTGTTTAAAAGTTATGCGTTATAATAGACTGCAAGCAAGCTACTGTAGGTTTTATGACTTGTTGTACGACCACATCTGAAGGCAAAAGTGTTTTTACTTGGGTAAAAAGACAGCTGTCACATCCCTCTCTTGGCTGCATCCCACTGCTTCCCTCGTCTCGCTCTCAAGACTTTTGTGTCTCTCCGTGTCGGTGTGGTCTGGTAGTGGTCTGATGGGGATGATGGCGTGAATGTTCAGATAGTCTCTTATTATCGGCGTCCTTGTTGTACGGACACAAGTAATTATGTGAGAAACGAAAGACGAGAGTTTACAGAAAAGCTCACACCTTGCCTAAGACATTTTCATGTCTTCTTTTGGCTTTTTTAGTCCTTTATTTATTTTACTTTATTCAAGGACCACCAACATATACTTTTTTCACCTTTACCCCTTAACGACAAGTTAAAAACTCTATATTTTCACTTATCACACACACTTTACTTTTTACCTCTGAGAACAGTACGCAGACATAAGTTCAGATTTGACTTAACTTTAGTTAGCTGTCCCCATTTACATACTGCTGGATATCAGGTAGACCTTGTCACAATAACACCTTTATCTACCGTATGTAAAGCAGTGAACTGTGAGTGTTGGTATAGTATAAAAGCATCTCCAAGGATAACAGCGCTGATGTTTAGCGTTCCCCGAGACTGTGCCGATAGAGACATATGGTTCTATACATCCACCGCAGCGTCTTTGTCAGTCATCTTTCATCTTTTGGCCTCCGCCTATAGGCAGAGAGTGAGCAGCAGGCAGTGTAATTCTGTTCTAAAGCCCCTAGTTAGGCATGCATATATTCCTATTATAGTCAGCGCTCCCGGAACAAGACAACAGAGAGCAAACAGAATGACCTTGAAATATTTATCCCCAGCCTTGCTTCGGAGAATTAAGTTTGGTGTCAGGGGCAACTTGCAGCTATCCAGCTCCACTTTGTGTGGAATCACGCACGCCCGTACACACCCGTGCACGAGCACACACACACACACACACACACACACACGCGTCCTCCTTTAGCGGGTTATGTAGACTGAGACAAACGGCTCATGTACCATCTTGCAGTGTTGAATATTAAAGGCGGTCAGGGAGGCAAGGCTTTGATTGGGACAATAAAGGCTGATGAACAGGATCTTAGAGCATGGGAGAGGAGAGAGGGTGTGTGTGTGTGTGTGTGTGTGTGTGTCACAGTGCAAGGGATACAGCCAAAACCCTGAAGTTGAAGCCAGTAGCTGCCCTGCCCAGAATGCTGTCTGTCTGTGTGTGTGTGTGTGTGTGTGTGCGCGGGGGGGGAGAGGGAGGGTGAAGAAGGCTAAATGTGACCCAGTCCGAGCAAATGTGGGTCAAATAGATTAGAAGAATGGGGGGGGAATGCCGTAAACTTTGATTGCACCATTCTTCTGCTCTGCACTTGCTCATTCCTTCAGTTTGGAACTTACAGTAAGCGATGACGGGTTTAAAGGGTTTCAGTTTATTACAACCTGTTTTCTTAGGTTTGGTCATCATCATCATCATCTCAGCAGTCAACTAAAGTAACTGCTGAGATCTGGGAACGTGTTCTGTTTTGGTCTTCACGAAAACTGACCTGTGAAGAAATATGTGCTAAGGGCTCCATGTGTCGCTAACTTTGTCTGTCTGCTGTGTGGCGCTACAAGCAGTCAGCATCCGTTTGGTCTGTCACAGCTTTGTAGCTCAAAGCATCTACCTCTTTGCTGTTTGCAGCCCAGAACCAAACCAAAACAATGAGCTAAAAAGAAGCTAAAGAGCTCCAAAGAGATTTGTAGCAGTTAAGGAGATTGGTGGTAATTCTGTGTGGGTCCATCACTCAAGCAACACCTTTCACATTCGGCACGGCCATTTGAACTGTATTTGAACTGGATCTGTCCAGCTTTCAAAGGATGTACAACTGAGAGTCTTCCTTGCAAATGACTCTTCATGGCTAAAATCTTTCCACTAAACTAGTAAAACATACCAAAACTTCCAGTATAAGCATCTACGTCTAACAACTTTAGTTTGAAGTTTCTTTCAAACATTATCATTTTTCCTCTTCAGCCAGAGATCAAAAAGAATCACAAACAACTGTCTGATTTATTTGGAGACATTCTAGCTAGTGATCCATTACAGAATATCTAAAGGGACGTCTGTATGGTAGACATGATTGCGGCTTCGCCAAAAGCCTCTTTGTTGTACTTATGTAATTGTCATGTTCATAGGGAATTTTTATTGAAACAATAACAAAGCACATGTCCACAAATTAGCTTCACTTTCTCTCATTCAACTTCTCATTGTCTGCAATGCCTGTGAGGGCTTAGAATAATGGATGATTGGAGAGGAGAAAGGAAAAGCAATGGGCTGTGTGTGTGTGTGTTGTCTGTGTGAAGGGGAAAGCATGTTGGCAGAGTGGTAAAGAAAAGCCTGCTGGATTGTTGGAGCACAGTGGAAAGATGCTTGCCAGTTTCTACGCCACCGGGACTCTCTGACCTGCGCTTGTGTCTGTGTGTGTGTTTGATTGCATGTGTGCAACTCAACTCAACAACTGAAAACCTCCGCCTGGTCCTGCATGCGTTCACACTGTGTAGATTTGCTCAACTACTGTGTGTTCAGTGGACGTGTGCACCTGCGTATTGTGTGCGTGTGTGTGTGTGTGTGTGCATGTGTGTGGGAGGCAAGCAGATGAAGACGGTGCTTGCCTCATATTCGATGTGATCTGTAGCCTCACCCCTGTCATTATATTTAGCATACGATCCAGCTCCGTGTTTCATTATGCATTCTCATCTACTGCTCTGTGGTGTGAATCTTACATCTCAATTAGCCTCTCTGTTCTGGACATAAAATGCATTATTTGTGGCAAGAAATGGGAGAGCGAGGCAACCCAAACTCGCAACTTTAGCTGCACGTGAATGACACATCCTAATCTATTCGGACGCGCATACGTGCAGCAGCAACGCAGAGGTATTACACTACATTAATGTGTGGATTATTGATTTAGTGCCTGACAAATGCACATAGATGTGAGAGAGTTTTCAACGATAATCTAAACAAAATCTAAACCGTCAGTGTTGTCTCTATTGGATTGTGGCGAAATTCCAAAATCTGCACTTCATATCATTTAGAAATCAGCTGATGTTTGAGGACACTGCGATTTGTAATTTGGGAAACATACAACTACCAGAATGCATTTGTCTCACTGCCCTTGAGGCCTATCCATTAGGAACATTCTGGACACCAGAGTTTCCCGTGCGATGGTTTTCCGTTTTTAGCGACTATAAGCTGGTTCGAACGCCTATCGTTAGGCCAGACTCTGCTAGCAGTGTACATGCTTAGCTAGTCTGACAACTTCATCCAAAAGAAACAGGCCAGATGAACTGAAGCACAGTTCGATGACTCCTGCTCCATTTCAGTTGGTGCACATTTACAGCGGCGGCACCGCCAGTAGTCCTGGGGAATGGGTAGCTTTTCATCCTTTTCCTCGCTGGCTGGTGGTTCTTGACTCTCTTTTGAATTCAGCTATTGACTATATCTGAGATTATGTATATATTCAAGGTTAAGTAGACCTTTACCTCATATTGTTGCATTCTGCACATTTTTTATTTCTGCTTTGATATCTTTCTTTATCTTTATTCGTGTATGTGTATCTTCTATCTGCAGTTTTGCATGTTTAATGTTTAAAGCTTTGATGTCCTTGTGTGCACATGTCAGTCATGTGCTAGTGAAAGTACCCTGCTCTCTCACTGGACTACACTGTATGAATTAGGAATCAATAGCCTTTGACTGGAATTGGAATTATCTTTAATTGTGAAGAAGCCAGAAATGTAATGCAGTGTTGGTCAGTAGACTTTCATTAGGTAATTTGGGGGAACTTACCCTTTAAAGACAGTTCTGGTCACTGTAGTTGTAGTCCATTAGGGCAATGAGCAGCTCCACTGGAACAGCAGGGGATTGAAGTGTTGCTCAAAGGCACCTTGACAGTGGTTGTTCAAGGAGGGAACAGCTTTACTTAGTCACACTCTCAGCTTAAAATGCTGCCCACATCATGTCAACATAATCTTGGATCCTTGCCCAGAGAGTTTCTTTAATCTCACATTACCATATCAGCTATACAGGGCCATATAAACCTTTGAAATAGAAGTAGAATCCTCGATTTACACAAATATACACACACACACACAGGCCCTGCTTCTACCCCTGTGACATGTGTTGTCCGTGCCTGGATAGGCTGGGGAGGTTTGATGCTGATGCATCACTGCCACACAAATGTCCTCAGACTTCCTTACTGACCCCCACACTGACCAGGATGAATCAATCCCAGACTGATATATCGTGCAGATCATTCGGATTCATGGGGAAATCAGATAATTAGTAGCATTTATTGCCTCTGTACGTAGAGAGTTTTGTTCAAGTTGAGTCATTACTTTACCCCAACATCATATACAGTGTGTCCAAGGCCTGAACCAGTAATGGTTTCTGATCCCTGCACAAGCTATCTGAAGGTGTGTTCGGGCATTTTTCACTGCATTCTTCACACACATTTGACTGCGAGACAATTCGCCCCCCCAACGGCTAATAAAATGCAAACTGTACACACATTAGGACTTACCAGCTTCTGAGGCACCACCCACGTGTCTGTCACAGCCTCTTGACCGATCTCAGCGCTCGCTAGAGAATTTCTATTGTTTTCCACTCATCTCTGTGTGTTTGTGAAGCAGTGACGTAAAATGTGTCATGTTTTTTTCTCTAAATCGGATGTTAAAATATGCTTCAAGACACCTAAAAAAAATCTAGCATATAAAGACAAAACAGGTTGTCCCAAGTAGAAATCTCTTGAGCTAATAACTGTCCTCTATCAATGAAGAAAGGCTCAAGTAGCATGGCCGTGTTATAATAGTGCAAAAAAAAGTTGGTTGTGGATTTCATCTTGTCTCTCTACTAACAGACTGCTTAGTTTCTTCATTCATTTTTCAGATATTTTTTTCCTCAACCAGAAATTAACAGAAAATTCTAACAGTTCATAGAAATTCAGACGAATCTATGTACCAATCCAAGAAAGGAGTTCAATGGCTCCACTAAAATGTGCTAATAAATTAGGTAAAATATCCAGTCTCACACATTTAGTCCAGAAGAAAGGTCCCAGACTAGATTGCTCAATCCACTTTCAACCCAACATGGAAAGACCTTATTATAATTCTAACGAATGCTCCCCAGTTAATTAACCTCACTTAGTATTGACAGAGTGGAAGCTTCAGATTGCCCACTCTCCTCTAAAAGCTCTAGTAATTCCTGCTGCAAATTTAAGAAGAAAATCTACTTGAATTATATTCAATGATTTTTGCACAATAGTATAGTGTTACTACAAGGACATTAAGATAATGCCAGAGTAAAACAGAAACATCACTAACACAGTTACGGTGCAGATTATTATAACAGACAATGGAAATGCTATAAGAGAAATCACATCAAGAACAATGAGCTTCTTTTAATGTATACTCACTATATCTATATAGATTCTATGAATATTACAGTGATTAGTTGGATTGTACTCTTTAGACTAAATAAAAGACCTGGGTAGAATGAGAGATCAGTTATTGATTTGCATTGCCTCCACTCCTATCCTATCCAAAATCTACCCAAAGCAGATGTGCGGATAAAATACAAAGAGAGTATCCCTTGTGTTTTCACTGGGCTAGCAGATGCGCAAAGCACAGCAGAACATAATGGAAACGTAATCCACGTGTCTGTTTTCTGTCAGTAAAACTCCTCTTGGTAACGTCTCACAAGTGTAAAAAAGTTCATTCAGGTTAGCACATTCAGTTCTGTGAACAATGCCCAAAGTTGTGAGTTGAGAGCATATAAATGACCCAAAAAAGTGATACTGGGCAAGTGAGAATATTCTACAATAAAACTAAATTCCTGTGTTTACCCCTCAAACTCTGCAGTGGTCATGCAAATTGTTAGAAATTACAGTTAATGAGACAACTGATACAAACCTGATAAAAAAAACAGTCACCGCATTGAAACTCCTGCAGCTTTTTTAATGTCCACAATCAGTCTGCGCAAAGAAATGTATAAATTACTTACTCATTGACATGCTGCTCCGGCCACATCTATTCTTTTAGCGTATCATTGATGTCCCTAGCACATACCTGAGAAGCACCGTTTATGTGTGATCGGAGATAAATATAATCTTAAGTCTTTTAGTTGTTGCTGTTGTTTTCTGTAAAACAGTGTCACAAGTGAGCCAGCATGTACGAAAGCAAGACCCTGAAGCACCTAAAGGGAATTTGAAAGTCTTCTGTAAAAAAAAAAAAGACCAGAATACTTCCCTGTCTTTTTCCAAATGGTGAGAAGAAGTCCGAGGAAGTGGTAAAGGTTCGCTAGCGGGGATGCGTGGATCAAGGATGCAAATGGGATGAAAATATTGTGGTTCTTTTTCATTGACAGATGTTGCCATTCAATGTGATTCACGGGTTTACTTAGAGGAAGAAAAAAAAAAAAAAACATGGATGTTTTCGACACGTGTCCTTCGCTGCCCATATGTGTTGCCTTGAAAAGAAAGGTTGACATTGGTCTGTTGCACGATTTTATTAAACAGGATCCACTTAGATATTCTTTGCAAAAAGAAGAAGATGATAACATGTGCTCGGTCGAGTCAAATCAATTTGATTCATGTAGCCCAACATCACAACTTTGTCTCAAGGGACTTTAACATCTGTACGGCACATGACGCCTTCTCCCTTAGACGCTTAAACCCTTGATTTGTCCCGTCTTAAAACCCCTTTTACAGACGGTTCCAACTCACAACCGTACGAGCTGGAGGTTCTAAGGAGCAAATGAAAGCGGCGTATGTCTCAGTTCGCCCTCAAAAGCCTTTGGCTAGTGTTGTTCACTGACCTGTCACAATCAGCCTGGCTCGCCTTCTCCAACAGGGCTGGACAGCTGACACTAGCGCTCCCCTCCCCTTCGCTTCCTAATGTGTTGTGATAAGGAGCTTATGTGAGGTTTCCCCGGCAAAATTACCCCCTCGAGCTATTCCAACAGTCTGGCGTATGTGGGCGTACGTTTCACGATCACTTCCATACAAAGGTGATGCTGGCAAGCAGAGACGTTGACCACAAGGGGGGGGAATGTTTACGTGTTAGCATGGGCTAAAGACAAAGCTGGAAGAGGCCAAAGCCCGAGGACATGACAGCAGAGATTTCCATTGTTTTTATGACACACAGGGACATGTAGTAGTCTGTAGCCGCAGCAGGGATCAGCTGTCCTCATAGTTTTTGATTGCATGAGCTTGCCAGTAAATGATATTGAAAAGGCTTTGATGAGGTGAATGCAGTTATTGATTTGAATTGGGTGCATGCCTTTCCAAACCGCAAAATTACCAAAAGCAGATGTGTGGATGCAGAGAGGAGCTTTTCTCCTGATTCCATGTCCATCAGACACAATAGGAGGATATTCTAGCATCCTAATCTTTGACAGCATTTCAGCAGAAATCAGTCCCACATGTGAGCCGTGGTACTAACGCAGTGTTTACATCAACTGATTCTGATGACTTTCTCCTTTGTCTATAGGCTCTCGGCAACCGGCTTCGACACGAGCGCGTTGAATGTGAACGTGAGTGTGTGTGTGTGTGTGTGTGTGTGTGTGTGTGTGTGTGTGTCTTGATGTATGCCCCACGTCTGTATGATGCCAGCATGAGCGTGTCAATCCCCTGAGCTCAGATTGTAAGATGTCGATAGCCAACCTGTAAATGACAGGCACAGAGGGAGTGTGTTTAGCAGTTTGGCTGGTTCTTAAAAAGGTCACACCCACACACGCTTACGCACACACACACACACACACACACAAACACACACACGAAGAAAAGGACATACAAGAATGACCTCCTTTGTCACCTCAGTCTAGAGCTTACTACAGTTATCCAGGTGGTTCTTAGTGTTGCAAGTGTTACTGTTACTTCTAATGTGAGTGTGTCATTCAGATCCCCTAATAATATCCCTTTATAAGACAAGAAATCCTCCAGCATTTCTACTGCAACTGTCAAAATTGCTGGCGTCATGGGAAAATGTTGAACCTCAAATGCTGTTGATTTGACTTAAATTGAAGCATTAGATGGTCGGTCCACTGGTTGAGAAAAATCAGCGACCCCGGGGGCTCAGGAATGCAGTTCAAAACCCACGGGAAAGAACTCAAAGATGCATTCTTGCTCAAGCAACAAACACAAAACCCATTTTCTATTTTTTTTTTTTTTTTCCTTCTGAGAGCCGAGTTCCAAAATGTTAACAACTTAAAGCTACAAGTCGTCTGGGGTTAAATCCAATGCGCGGTCATGACCTTGTTCCAGCGCGAGCACCTCTACATTGGTTTATCTGGGTTCACGGAGGGGCGCCATGCTTTACTCTCCTGGCCTATGAATAAATAACTGAATAAATAAAACTAAGAAAGAAGCAGCCGGCATCTGCACCCCTCCCAGGCCAGCAGAGAGAGGTTGCAGCAGTTGTGAGAAAAACTCCATTTTGAGTGTACAAAATGTCACGGATGAGTGCAAAACAAACTCGTGGAAGTTGATGACCATCAGATGCATTATTAATAAGCGTATACACATTTCCAGCTTTGCAACTTTTCCTGCTCTGATGTCCCGAACACTGAACAGTGGGCAGAGTAAGAGATCATTCCACAGATAAAGCCAACACAAGACAAGTAAATGAGAACATTTCATAAAAATCAATACGAACCAATGTCAAATTATTTCAGATAACAGTGGAGAACAACACAGAAGCCCTTTATTCACTTGCACTTGTGGCATCACCTGAATAGACAAACACATAACCATCTAATCTTTACTGGTCCCACACTTCTTTCTCCTCATCTCTTTTTTTGGTTCTGTTTCTCTTTCTTTCTCTCTTATTATCTCTCGTTCACCCCTTCACCTTCTTCCTTCCCTCCATCTCTCCAGTGCCAGGCCTGAGCTTGGTGGGAGAAAAAGAGAAAAGAGTATGAAAGAGAGGGAAGGAGATCAGATTTCCATTCCACGTTGGATGACTGGAGTGGAGTCTAAAACCACAGAGTGCGCTGGCACTGGACAAAGAGGCTGGATTCAATAAATATGTGGACTAAGCTCTCCTATTCAGACCCCGCAGTATTGAATTCCTTATTTAGGTCATTCAGACTGGGCAAAATTGATACAGTATGCAGCTCAAATCTATAGCTCCATTTTCCTTCTCCTTCCTCGCTCTGTGTCTTTGCCCTTCTAAATAAAAAGGAGATGAGAGGGAAGTGAGTGAGTGAGTGAGTGAGTGAGTGTGTGTGGGTGTGCAAGAACGGCTGTGAGCGAGGGAGTAGCAAAAAAAAAAAAAAAAACGAGGGGGGGATTGTTTTTTCTTTTTCTTGCATGACTGTGGAAGTTTGTATATCATGTAGTTAGTGACAAAGAGAAGACAGAGGCGAGGAATTAGACAGGGGGCATGAAAAGCAAAAACAAATGGAATGAAAGAGATTGAGAAGGACAGAGGTTTGAGAGTCAAAGTGTGTGTGTGTGTGTGTGTGTGTGTGTGTGTGTGTGTGTGTGTGTGTGTGTGTGTGCGAGAGAGAGAGAGAGAGAGAGAAAGAGAGGTGGTATTTTGACATTTTATTAGAGTCTCAATGAGGTCTGCACTAGACAATGCTCTCCTGCCTCCTCACTTAGCCTGATCTTAATTGGCCATTAGATTGAAAAATAGCCTCTACCTCCTCTCCTCCTCCTCCTCCTCCTCCTCCTCCTCTCCTCTTCTCCTCCTCCTCCTCTGCAGCTTCAGAGCTGATTAGACCTTTGATTTACTAATAAACACAAAGAAACAGATTAGCGGCGGGGCTGAGGCGGCATCAGACATGCTTTACTGTGTCTAGAATAGGAAAATACCAGCTGAGGCCTTCACACGCTGAAACCCATCTGATTTTATTTCAAAGTATTCTATTTTTAATTGAAAGATGCCTTACTACTAAAAATATTGCTGACAAAGGCATGCGGCTGTGCTCCTGGAATAGGGATAAACTGTTCTTCACATCTTCTGGAAACTTATCTGATTTTGTATTTGAGCACTCCACTTTTTCTGTCCAAGTTTTCTTTACATCTGAATTATCGACAATATGACAAGATCAAAGTATTTTTTGGAACTTACGACAGAGCTGTAAGTTCCATTCCCTTATGCCAAACCTCCCGAAGCTTAGATTGACCTGCTGTTTTGTAACCCTTATCTCCCCTAGCTGCAGAATACCACGCTTCACGCCTGCTCCATCTTTTTTTTTTCCTGCCGAACTCAGACTGGGCTCTTATGATAAATAAGACATTACCCACAATGAGAGGAACTCAATCAGTGCTTGTGTTGGCTGAGAGTGAGAAAGACAGGGATAATTACTCACTAAATAGGCAATCACTGAGGTGGCGCCCACACAATCAAGCCTGCATGTGTATTTTGGGGAGCTTCCACAGAAATGCTGGCCAAAAGCCTCAGAAAAACAAGAACCGAGCAATAAAGTAGGCGAGCTCGTCCCACCGGGCTAATACTGCAGCCCTGGTCACAGGTAGAGTTTGGAAGTGGTCATTAAAGGGCTGTATTTCAAACTGAAATCACATGTCCGCTGACAGGCTTGTGTCATGAGTAATGGAAGAACAGTGAGTGCTCTCACATCATTTATTCCAAGCACAAATTGAGTTTAGGCTATATCTATTCCCCGATGTTTCTGGTGGTCATTTTCTTCTTCCGACAGCTCCTGTAAATTTGGTGCTTTTGTAGTTTCCATGGGACTTCTTTGAAGGATAAACTTATTACTAATGACCAGACTAGCCACTAAACTATGAGAATAAGATACCCAGAGATGGAAAGAGAATAACCGAGACAATATTTTTGACAATAACCGATAAAACACAAATATATGACCATAGTTTATAAAAACAAACCTCGGTGGCTAGTTTCAGTACATTTGGGCGCTTAATTTAAATGACATTAAAAAGGAACAATGTATTGTCTGGGTAGTTTGAAAACCAATTGTATTGCAAATAAATAAAATAATATTTTTTCCTCTTAATAATGGGTCAAATGACTGTGGAATAAAGGTCGGTAGAACGACGGTACGACAGTTCTGAAAAGCATTTTAGCATCTTTTAGGTCACTGTTTTGGCTTTTCATTAAAGGTCTTCCAGTGGCTCAGAGGGCATAAAATATTCCTTTTGGTTAGCTTTTAGTGTGAAACATCTGCAGAAAGTTTTTCACAGTTGCACAACACTGATAGGAAAAAACAGAAAAGTAGAGCATTTGTATTAAATAAAAAAAAAAAGAATCTCAGGGCAGCAGAACGGTGAAAATGACATGATTTTATTGATGCTGTGATTGATTTTCTAATAATGAACAAAATGACAGTTAATTAAACTTCTTATATACCAGCATTTCTTTGTAATTTACAGCGTATGTGTTTTTTAGGAAGAATCATGATTGACATAATAACTGTGCCTGATTTTGGCAGCACAAAGACATTTTTCTTTTTTCAAACAACCAAAAGGAACAAAAGAAACCTCATATACAATTATTCTAGATTACGTTTTTATTCAACATACGGCACATAGATCTAATCACCTACAAGTGGTGCTTAATTGCTTTGACTTAAATATTAATATAGAGACTCAATATCTGCCTTGTACAGATATTTAAGTGCACACAATTTAATGACAGTATCTGAACAGAAAGCATATTTGCATAGTGTAATATACATTATTACTTAGCAATTATTAATTGGCATCTTGCCAGAGGAGACAAGCTCCTCAGTGTGGGCGGTAGTGGATGTGGCTAATTTAAGTCTGTAAGAGACTCATCAAATTTGGCAGGAACATATAATTCACTAAATGGCTATTGATTTCACCGAAGCTGTATCAGCAACAAAATACTGTTCAGTTAACAGTGACAGCGCCGATAAAGTTTTCATTTTGTCTTCTAAACTGCTGACACAGAAAAGCCTCAGTTCAAAGGTTCAGGCGCTCATGTGTACGTCGAGAAAGAATGACGAGAAATAAATGAGCGCCACTGGTGATATTCCAATATTTCCCTTCATTCCCATAAATCTAGCATTGGAAAAATTGCTTCCAGCAGATAAAGAGCATTTCCATACAGCGGTTTTCCATACAAGCAAGAATGATTCACTATTCGTGTGTTTTCTATGTTTTTCCCCCACTTTTCCTATTTATGTTTGCTATTATGAGACATGCTGTCAAATTCTCTGGAATGATTTGATTTAGCCCTCGGCAAGTATATTTTTTTACATTTACAGCACCACATACTGTATCTTTCTGTGTGTGTGTGTGAGTGTGTGTGTGTGTTTGCTAGAGGCGCCTATAAAGTATCATCCTAGTTTAGCCTGTCTCATAGGTTGTTAAACAGGTGATTAGTTTCACAAGGTAACACCTTTTAAACTCTGATGACTGGGAAATCCTTGGGTTTATATAGAGAACCAATGTGGCAAATATAACTCACAAGTGAATAGGTGCCTTTCTCAGTGTGTGTGTGTGTGTGTGTGTGTGTGTGTGTAGATGAGTACATAGTAGTATGTATCTTTATGTTTAAACTCATGGACAGAAGCCTGCAGCATACTGAAACCAGACCTAACTGTGGACATGAATGATTATCAGACATCTTAACAATCTAAACTCTTCAACAGCCACTGGGCCCACAATTGTCACGAAATGCCAATGATCAATAAAATCATTTTAATTGTTGTACCGAAATAATGCCGGCACTTAAACCTGACTGTCTTTCGTCAGATTACATGTAGCAGATAATGCTGCAAAACATCCAGGCTTCGCTGAAGGCCGTAGATTCAGTTAAAATAATAGAATAATAGCTCTTAAAATAGTCTAGCCTTTTCTTTTGGCTATTTTTATTGACCTTCTTAGTTTGTTGTGATGCACAGGTTCCCACACTGGGTCTACAAGTAGTTCAACTAGCTAACTGTGTGTTGCATGTCTTAAATATTGATGTTTACGTTAGTATGATGATGCTGCTTACTGTTTAAAACGTATAAGTTATTAACATTATTGCAGTCACCACAAACAATCACTGAACCGGCTGATTTTTGCTTTGCTATGCAGGAAGCTGATGTAAAGATGAACTGAACTGCACCTTTTCATAGAACTATGTAACATGTACTAATTCATTAATGACATGATTATGAACAAACGGCTACTAATGCAATAATAAGCCAGTGTCAAAGAAAACTTGATGAAGGCACGAGGTTAAAACACAAACTGACATCAGTGTTGAAACCTTTGTGATTACATCGTGAGAGGACAAAAACTACAGCTCACATGAAAATTCACCAACATGCTCCTCTAAAGACATTTTTTTACAACTTTTTAAGCTGTAATCTCCGCTTCTGGACTCACAGTCAGACCGTTACATTTAAGCTGTGATAATCAAGGGCTGATGGGAAAATACTGTTTGTAAAGGCTGCCACAAAAACAATCAGAGACTTTTTTTCTGATGCTTTGCCCCTTCTGGCGTCTGGTACTGATGCACAAGGCACCCTTCAGTATCAGTGTCTGATGCTGTGTGAGACCGTGGATGAGACGCTAAAGGGCAAAGTAGTGCAGTGACTGACAAAGTCTGCATGAGAAGGAGGCCGGAGTGGCTGGATGGGTCGAATACAGGACCTTCACCCAGGACCCAGCGTTCGTGTCCCATGACCACCCAACAAAAGTCACCGTTGCTTATTTTACCTTGTATAGCGCACTTAACTTACATCACATATTCAACGGAACTTAACTACCATCTTTATCCTAACATGGCCCTGCCACATACTTCTGTGAGGGAGAGGGATGAGAGGGATGGATGGGTCAAACACAGGACTTTCACATAGGAGACCACCGTTTGTGTCTAATGTCAACATTAACTTATGTTAACTTACATCGCTGACGTAACTTATATAACATACTTATCTTACATAACTAATGTACTTGTTTTAAACCAAACCATCCTTGATCCAGTCACATAGCTTTTGTGCGACTGTTAACTACTACGTTAACTACGTATTTATTATTGTTGCCATGGTGACGAATATGTTGTACGCCTGTAATACACAACATTAGACGGTCAGGAGCCAGCATGTCTCATACAGATGTTTAAGGGTGCCTTTTATGTTGGTATCAGGTGCCAACAGATCGTGCCAAAGCATCATTTCGAAAGTAGCTCACCACAACAGTAGCAGTTTGCATCATCTTGTGTTATAAAGCTACAAACATATCATTTAAAAAAACACTTGTGTGCCTTTGCAAAGCTCAATGTGTGTGTGTTTGAGAGAGGTACAGTTATTATTGAGGAGATCCTTCCTGAGAAAGAAAGGCCAGACCTTGGAATGGTTTAATCAATAGAGGAATGTTCTCTGTAATGAAGTGTGTCAGCTTCTTAACAGGACTAAAACCTTCATCAAGTCAATGAGGAGGGGAGAGTTAAACCTGAGGCCCATCTGAATAATCACGCCGCCGTATTGACTGGCCGCAAGACGAGGGGAATGCCAAACACGGGCATGGTCAATCATACAGACAAACAGAGACACACAGGCAAACACTGGAACTCACACCTCAATAAATGGAAGTGAATAAGAAGTCACACAGTTACATACTGCACTACATGAGAGTGGAAACATAGGGATACAAAAACTGGGATGGTGTCATGCGGTTGTGGATACATTCAAGAACATTATGAAATGTCTTGTTTTTTTTGTTTACAGTGGTCCCTCGTTTATTGCGGGGTTACGTTCTAAAAATAACCCGCAATAGGCGAAATCCGCGATTATTCTATATATTTTAAGGCTGTAAAACCCCTCACCATACAGTTTAGACACTTTTCTCAGACAGGCATTAACATTTTCTCACATTCATCTCTCGTTTGACTTGTTTGTTTGTCTTGCAAACAGGCAGCACTTAAAAGTCACACTGCTAGCGATTGAACATTTATGTAAATTTGGCAAGCCGAACGCATTCTGTACTGTACAGAGACACGGCACGGAGGAGATTGATTGACATTGATCTACAGTCCCTTAGCCAATCAGGACGCAGAACACAATGCGCGTTCATACACTGTAAAAAAAAAAAGCATGCAAAATTGCACTAAAAAAATCCGCAAAACAGCGAGGCCGCGAAAGGTGAACCGCGTTATAGCGAGGGACGACTGTATAGCACTAACATCTGCATCCCAGTTCCAGGTTGGTGTTAGGGTTAGATCAAGTGGATGGCGGAGTCCACAGCAGAACTCTAAGGACAACGACAGTGGAGAACGATATTGTTGGATTTGTGTATGCACAAAAACCATGCATGTGCCTTTTGCCTCACAAGAAGTGGTTTTTATAGAGGAAGAATGTGTGCACGTCAAGCAGACTTCAGACCAGCGCACACATGGTTTTAAGATAGCTGCTGGTCAAACGGTCAGGTGCACATTAGATATAAGGTGTCACTCAAAGATGCATTTATTGACCTAATGTAAATTTTTCATGAGTCATGAACTCTTTCTTTTTTTTTGACATTGGTGCCATTATTTCCCTGTTCATAATTTCTTTTTTCAAATCTGATCGTGAGTTTGGAAGCAGTTTGTAAAGTCTGTTTCAAAATGAGTGCTACAAATGAATCACCTGTCATCCTTCTGATGTGTAACAATGATGACTGTGATATCACAGCGATGATGGTTTAAAGGTACATGCGATGAATTAACTGCCACGGCCTGGCGTAATGGTCTCCCGGCTTTGATCCTGTTGGAGAAGCTCGCTTATGATCAGACAGGTGCTTACAGTAAATTGGACTTCTTTGATTGTATCACTATGAAAACGGATGATTGACAGCATTTCTACATCTATTTACCGTGAATTGCGGGAGTGGAAATCAAAGTTCTTGTGCTTGGTTTGACAAGTTTTTGATTAAGATTTATAATACAGATCCATGCATATGTGTGGCTTTATAAACCTGGCAAAAACTAATTCCGTGGCCCTCAGAGCGTGCAGTGCATGCTTGGATCTTTTACAGAATGTTATCATTCATCAGTGTGGACGCGCACATAGTTATTGGTTCACTTCTCTTTCTTGGTGTGGATGGCCATTAACCCTTTCTAGGGCACTCATTGAAATACTTAGAAATTCAAAATGTCAACCCTAGACCATTACTGGTGGTCATTACTTGACTTTTTCACTTTTGTGAGTTTTTCAAAATAAAATTCAATTTTATTTTGGAAATCAAGATCAATGAAGTTACCATATATGGTTTCTTGCCGGTCTGTCATGCAGCCTGATTGTCGCTGATTGGCTTGGAGAAATCTTGTAGTTCTACTGCCTCATGGTGAGGCAAGGGGTGGGCATTTTGAAAGTTACCAAATATGGTGCCTTGCCCGATAAAGGATTAAGAGTTGCACCATAAAGACGAGGCGGGAATTGTCTCTTAATTGTCATATTGTCCACAACTGCCATGAAAAGATTTTAAAAAAATGCATTAGTCCTTCCTTCAAAACCCTGCTTGTAGTTTTTTGGAACAGTGGAGGTCTACAGTACGGAGGAATGAGATATGTCAGGCTTCGGATGGATAGTTAGCTGCTAGTATGACACATACATTGTCGGCTTTGGTCTTTTCGTGGGATTGGTTTATCATAACAAAACTGTTAATATGTGACCAATGACCAAACGATAGTTATGAATACGCTGAATCAATGAGATCTAGTGAGCAAACATGTTTATACCCCTCATAAAATTAAAGATGTATGGATATGAAGTGTCTCCCCCCCCCGTGCTCCTCAGACAACCATAAACACACCCTGCCTGCTCAGGAGCTAACCTGCAGCACGGCTGCCAGAGAGGGTGTTATATGACATGAAAGCTTTAATCCAGCGCTGTATATTCACATAAATAAACATACACCAAAGCTTGTGAACAGTGAATAATAACACCAACTGATCTGCATATGAAAACAATATAGTACATAAGCTCTCACTTTCTCAATATGTGGTGCACACACACACACACACACACACACACACACACTCTTATCCACACATCCAGAAAGGCTGGTCATCACTCCCTCTGTCTTCACTCATCTTTCACCAGCCTCCCTCTCTCCTCTCTCTGTCTTTCATTGATCTCTCTCTCATTGGACTCATCACTCTGCATTCTCTGCAGACAAAGAGCAACCGCAGGATGACAATCACATTAGAGCACACAATCTATTTATGGTTTTGCCTCATATTTCAACTCCATTCTTCCTCCCTCACACACACACACACACACACACACTCTCTCTCTCTTTTCTCTCGTACTCTGTGATAATATAAACGCAGGGATTTTAGTTGTAATGAGTTTTTAATGAAAAATGAATTATTTACTGTGGCTGGAGGACAGAAGATGAAAACGAGAGAAGAGCAGGTGATATCAAAGCTGTGAAAATAATGCTATCACGAGACAGTAAAGTTTATTAGAGTTTACGATAGATACTTATATGACTGCATAGATTATATTATGGCTGTAATGGATACATTTCATATAAACACACCTTTTTTTTTTAATTGATATTTGACATATTTTGGTCGGCTCCGGTTCATGCATTCTTCAGTGAAGTTAACAGCCGAGCAGGTTCTTATAAAGACACGAGGAGTTGATCGATTGCCTTTGACGTTTTCAGACTGTAGTGTACAGCCGTCCTCAGGAGACATCACAGGTGCCAGTGTGATGTGAGGTGTCAGGTGGTTAAACGCCTGTCTTTCCATAGTGGCAAGATTGTAGCTCCTCATGTTGCCTGACAGCTTTTTAAGTTAGCACAAGTACACTATAGACAAAGCTGTTAGGCGTGACAAAACTGTCCCTCGCTGCATGGTATGCAGTAAATTTAACTGATAAACTATTTCCAATTGTAATAAATATTTAAGAAAGTTCACTCAGAGTTCCATCCTGAAAACAGGAACTGCTGTGTTTTTGCGCGTCTGTGTGTTGAGCATCCAGCCTGGACGCCAAACGTCCAACACCTGTCAGTTCCAAGCATGTTGTCAATAAGCAATGAAAGCTTTAAGTCACACTCACAGTTGGCACTCGCCCTGATCCAGGAGCTTATACCACGTGCCATGGTCCTGCATGGATATCTCCTGCAACTCTGACATTTCAGTCACAGATCCACTCATAAATATTGTCATGGGAACACGCAAACTTGGAAATCTTGGGAGTGACTGTGTAAACTCAGGATCCAGTGGCCATGCTGCTGCAGAACCAGGAAGGCCATTTTGAAGAATGAATGAATCAATGAGCGTGAGGGATTAGCAGTCATTGCTAGTAGAATTAGCACAAAGGATCCTATTTGTGGATGTGACAATGTATTTGATGCCACACTATCACTATACTGACTTGTATCAGAGCCAGAGTCAACAGCATGGCCGTGTTTTTTTTTTTTGGGGGGGCCAAAGTCCTCTGCAGTGGTCTCATTGCTATTAATGAGGCATTGTTGTGTGATGCAGAACTAATGCTAGTGCTGAACACAGCCTTTCTATAGACAGTGAGGAGTGTTGACTTGTGGTTTCAGTTGTGAAATAACTCCATAACAAATTCCTTGTAAAGATTTTATTATAGACAAAGAAATATTACAGCCCAGTGAGCACAAGGTCAAGAGCAGAATTTGTGCATCGTCAAAATTGCATTTTTTAAAAACTTTACTTTCTTCTTCACTGAGGCTGTGCACAAAAGGTCTCAACTACTGATAATAGCGCTTTCATTACGACAGTCAATAACAAATTGTCAGGAGTTTCCCTCTGTTCGACCTTTGGCTTTCAAGACTCAAACTTGCAACCTCGCTGCTACTTTGTCTCGGCTCGGCTAACCTGCTGCCCGATCCGTGTCAGGGCTCAGCCTTGATCTGCATTCAAGTTCACAGGCATTGGTTCCTTAGCCCCGAGTTCAAAAGGGAGAACCACGAGGGGAGGTGAAAGATGGAGGTGTAGAGGGGACTCGCAGTGTGTGGTCCTGAGGGCTGAATGAGGAGGGGGTGGATGCATTTTTTTTTGGCATTTCCAAAGTTCAAGCATGTTCACACCACTCCATGACTTTTTTTTTTTATTCAAACCAGAGAGCCCTGATGTTTAAGAGCTCACTGCTCTTCAACTGGACACCATCAAACTAGACGACTTGGTGAAAACAATTACCAGTGAGCTAAATTGCTAAAACAGAGTTGATATTATTTAGCAATTTTTAGGAATAGATTGTGTTCCCACAATCTTTCCATATTCCTCTTTATTATAGGCAAATTATGATGAATGAACGCACATATTTGTTCTCAGATATGCACACAAACAGGTTTCCTTTGGTTTACACGAAGTGCTTCTGAAGTATGTATGCATATATTTAGGAATGATTACACAACCGATGCTCTGGCATTTCAGAATAAATTGCACAGTTGTATCAACAGTGCTTCTGTGCGTGTACATACTATACAGTATATCTGCTGTGTGTGTTTTCTTAGTGAGTGGTGTTCTTTTTTTTAAATGCTCTATTTACTTATTCCATATTTTACATTTACAGTGAACTATTTATTGTACATGTGTTTAGTTTAAAAGTGTTCTGTAAATACATTTTACTCGATTATCAGTGTGGGTATGTGCGGTTGTGTATGTGTGTGGATGCATGTATGTAATGGGGTGGGGGGTGGGGGGGGAGCATCAATTCCCTGCTGAAATGCCATGCAATGATGGTAATGGTGGGAGCAAAGAGTAATGAAGGAATTGATCTCCATTCTGCAGTAAGCGCTTGACATTTCAACCAAAGCCTTGAGCACCTAACCTCCGTCATACCCCCTCTCCCTCCTCCCTTTACTTAAATACCTCTCTCCCCTCCTCTTTATTTCTTCCTTTGGCCTGTTAACACTTCAGTTCGCCTACCTTTGCTCGACGCACTAAACTCTTTCTACACTCTCGTTCTCTGTCATCTCCAACTTTAATCGCTTTCTCTCACCGCCTGCCTTTATTGTGATAATGTCTTTCTCTCTCGCTCCCTCAACCTGTCACACTATCAGCCGCACTCTCTTCTTTCTCTCTTTCCGTCGTTCTCTTCTTCCAGTCAGTCAAACACACACAAGCACAGATGTACACTGACGTGAGCACACACACACACACACACACACACACACACACACACACACACACCAAGCCACTGGTCCCATGGGTCAGCCCATATTAGCTTACTTGTTAATACTTGGACGGCTCGGGATCAATACTTAATCAACAAGTAATGGGATTCCTCAGTCATCCCCTATGATCTTTCAATAAAGACTTGAATCTGTCTTGCCCAGATCTACCCACCTCCCTCCTTGGGCATCACCATGAATGAGGGGTGAGAGCGAGAGAGTCAGCTCTGTCTCGTTCTCACTCTGCAGGTGGAGGAGGAGCCGGAGGCAAGCTTCACACTGTAGATTGTGTCCAGATATGTGAGACTTTTCTACATGTGGATGTGTGCTTGTGTCTGTGCCCAAACACTACAGGGCCGCTTCTCACGTTCTAATGACACCGATTGCAGCAGATAAAATATTGGTCACGATGTGTCTCTGCAATTAATATGATATCAAAACGTTATTAGGCATTTTGAAGGTATGTGAGATTGTGTTGGTGGCAGCGTGAGACTTTGAGCCCAGGAGTTCAAGAATGTAGATGTCACTGATGTTGCGCTTTTAAGGTGGAGCGGGCGGAGAGGTGCCAACCTGTCATATAGTTAAGCACAGAATCTGTATTTTGGCTAAAGAACCAGCTAATAATTTAAGGGAAATGAAAGAGATCCTTGGAAACTTACAAGAGTACTTTGACAGGATAGACACTCATTGGCTTTCTTGACTGCGATTACATAAGAAGATCAACACCACATTCATCTCTGAGGTGATTAGCTTAGCTTAGCATAAACCCCGGACGCTGTTAGCCTGACTCAGTCCAAAAATCAATGAAAACCTCTAACAGCACCCTTAAAGCTTCCTAATTAATTAACACATTGTATTTCTCTGTTTAACACAGATAAAAACTAGTAGTTTGCTTCCACACTGCTCCACTGTGATATCCATTAATATAGAGAACTTCCATGGTGTTTTCTTTTGATATCGGTGTTTCATCGTCACCATCATTTTCCTTCTGTGTTTTTTTTCTACTCCTCCATTCTTTTCAACCTTTTGGCGGCATCTCTGTCTTTCTGTGATATGCATCTGATTACAGCCTAAGGAGGTCTTTTGTCCTTCTCCCTTAGTGCCTCTTACATATTTACATATATTTACATGTACATTAACACACAATGACACTTGTGTAATGCCATGTGAGAAGATTCTGACTTTTTTTTACAAGTTTCAAATGCAATTTCACTACTTATTTAGGGGCAAGTGTTCCTTGAAGTGAGCCCAAGAAGGGATAATCACTCAAATACAATGAAGACGGTTTTTACTGGAAATAAATACATGTATATGGACCAATTCACACAGAGTGTTTTATTCATTGTAACAAACTGAAAGCATTACTGATACTAATAGTGTAGTGAAGGACATTTTCACTTGCCCATACACACATATTGTAATTGTAATCTCACACATGTGGCTATCCCCTTCAGAAAATCATTTCTCAGGTTGGCACATGGTATCAAAAGTAGACTGAAATATTAAAGCAGACCAGAAAGAAAACTTTCTGTGGATTAATGTTTTCACTGCCAACATTTCTTTTTCTCTGCAAAATGACAAACAGGCTAGTTAATTAAAGTGCACCCAGTATGGTTATAGACGGTATGCCTGTCTGTCTCTGTGCTAGAGATAACTTAAAATAGGCTTTTTAATATCACCACCTTGAACAAATGTAGCCTAAAGGTATTTTGGGAAGTTACCATTGTCTTAGAAAGCAGTCCAAATAACGCTATTCTTGGCAGCATTGGAACCACAACAGGGCGCTTCAACTCTCCGCTGACATCCAGACTAATGAAACAGTAGATTCATCTTGGACATGCTGGCCCGTCTTCATGGTGTCACAATAGGAAAGTCAAGTGAAATTTGGCTGTTTTTGAGGGAGGTGGTGAAAGAACTGCTTCTCTCCGGTACAAATTTTAGATCTAAATAGGACTATTCATTTTTGCAGGGTGGCTCTATGGACGGTGATGCCAGACAGGCCGGTTGGTCAGTCGCTCTGTTCCACCACTTTGGTCCGGACTGAAATATGCCAACAAATATAGATTGTTTTTAGACTTTGTGGCCCCCCTGAGGAATGACTTTGGGAATCCTCTGACTTTATCTGTGGTGCCACCAGCATATTGACATATTTGGTTTTGCATGAAATGTCTCAACAGCTATTGGACAGATTGCTTTGAAATGTGAAAGAGACGAGCATTTCCCTTTATCAGGTCAGCATTCTTCCTTGTACGATTTCCGTGTTAAAATCTGCCCAAACTAATTGTATGAAGGGGGGGGGGGATTGAGTCTTTTTGTATGATTCTCCTAATAAAATGGAAATGCAACACACATTTTCATCAAACCTATGAGTCTACCTATATAAAGGCACTGTTGGCAGTCGTGTTTGTGGGACCAATGAAAGAAATGGAATGTAGACTTGTAATAGTAATTCATGTTACTATCAGGCACAGCTGTTTGTGGTGGTGTTCCTTCCTTCCTGTTCCTTCACTTCACTCTCCCATGATGCCTCTGTACCTGCAGCAGTAATATAAGAACTCTAAACCCTGGACCTCTGACCTCTTTTTTATTCTGTGTGCTTGTAATATTTTAGGCTTAGCCAGGACTGTTTTCTAATTTTGCTCTCATCGAAAGTTGCTCTGCATAAGCGCGTCAGCTAAATGCCTGGAAAAAAAAAAAAAGAAGTAAAATGCAAATGCACTGTACAAAAAGCTGTGTTGCCGTATTAAGTTGAGCAGCCTCCGACATGGGTGCAGTGTGATAAATCCCAGCAGAGTCGCATGCTAAACAGCTTCAACCTGGCTGCAGCCAGCCAGCTCCCTGTAAACAGGCTTTGTGTCACCATTGTCATATCGCAGCGCCATTAATATACATGAGAGTCTCAGGCCTTTAAGATGCTTCAGAGAGAGAGAGAGAGAGCTGGCAGCCTCTCTCTCCTCTTTGTTACTATCTCTCTTTCTCTATCCCTCCTCTCCCCTCCCTCTTTTTCCATCCTCTCTGTCTCTCTCTCTCTCTCGCCCGGTTTCTTTGGCACTTAAACTCAGCTCTCCTTAATGTCTCGTTCTTTCTTTGCAACTTCTCACTAGATTTTCTTTTTTTCCCTCTTCTCTTCTACCTTTCTTCTTTTTTCCATTTTCTGGCTTTTTTTTTGTTCTCTTTCCTGCTTTACCATTTTAGCCTATGAAATCAACCATGTCGCTTTTCATGGTCCCTACCCTCCATCAATTTCTTACTCTTATATTCTCTTCTTCTCATTCTTTTTTTTTTTCCTTTTAGACTGAATTCAAGTGTTTAGGCTTCGCCACATTTTTCGCAGAGTTGCAGATTCGCAGGAAACGTACCTCTTATCCATAGTGCACATTCACAGCCCACAGGTCCACTTGGGGTCCCTGAGCAAACTTTCTGCAGACTTCCACAAAGACAAGCAATTCGGGCGTGACACTGTGATGATGCTGTTACAACTGTCAGTACCGGTAGTGGTAGCAGAGCCCAGACTGCAAGTCCACAAGCTCATTCCTTTCTTTTATCCACTTTTTCCTCTTCTCCTCCTCTTTTCTCCTTTGTTCTTCTCTCCATACCACTATCTCTTAGAATTCCCCCTCTGTTTGTGCATTTCATTCCCTATCTGCCTTTTTCTCGAGTCCTTTCGGTAGTTTCTGCCTCTTTTTCCTCTTTTCTTTTCCCTTTTTTTCCTCACAAATTGACTCTGATCCATCAAGAACTGTCTCCCCTTTTTTCTCTCTCTCTCCTCTGTTTCTTCTTTTACGCACTTTTGCATTGTTTTCACACAACTCATCACCCTGAAATTTCTCAAAGGCTGGGACCTGTGTATCTCTTGCCTACATTTGTGTGTGTACGTGCAATATATATTTGTGAATTTGTGAGCATGTGGAGAACAGAGACAGGGAATATATTTTCGCCGTGGACGCCCACTGTGGCTCGTCTGTGTTGTAGATGCATAAATGCATAAATGTATGTGTGGCTGGATTTGTTTACAATGACTCCTACCACTACGCTACAGTATGTTACATAACTCTGAAAAATGTGGGATAGAGATACTCTCAATCACTTCATCTATTGCTCTCTCTCTCTCTCTCACCCACCCTCCCCACCCTGTCAGAAAGAGTAATTTATACGTGTGTTTCCCTCTCCTTATCTCGCCGCCCTCCCTCTCTTTCTCTCCTGCTTTCTTTCTGTCAGTTGCCTGTTGACACTGTGGTCGCCGTCACTTCAGCGTGTGTGTGTGTGTGTGTGTGTGTGTGTGTGTGTGTGTGTGTGTCTTGAATCAGGAAGTGTGTATGGGTGCATGTAGGAAGCATGGTTTCCGTGCAGAAGCGGTGGAGGCGAGCTGCTGTTGTGCCAGTGGTTTCCTTTTGCTGGCGCCAGCTTAAAACCACTTTGTGTGTCGGTGTGTATGTGTGAGACCCGCGTGACCTTCATGATCCATCCTCTTTAGTGATTTACAGTGACCAGCAACGGGGAGGAATGTGTACTCTAAAACACAGTCACACTCAGAGAGAGACACACTCCGCCGTATCTGTTAGGATGCGGTGGACGACCCCCTGCATGGCCTTCCGCCTTGTTTTCTTCACGTTCATTATGAATTCCTATGTTTCTGAGCACAATGTTGCACAGATGGAGTTAGGCTATTGGCTACGCTTATAATGTTTTATTACTATAAAATCAATTGACGACCATTAGAAGCACAATTATGTCTCTTTGAAAGAGTAACTGTGGCATGTGGGTTGCAAGCTGGGCTGACTGTCTCTACATCTGGGAAGCAATCAACAAAACAAGTATCTGGTCTAAAGCTGACCTCTATTATCATGCTTTGGCTGTTTTACCTGTGCTTGACATCATGAACAATGACCATGAAAGGCGACAGTGACATTAGGAGAACCACAAAAGAGGTTAAGCTGAAAGACTGAAAATGAATAGCTGTATTCTGTATTTCTATGAAATGCAGCCATGGAACCAACTAAATACTGCTCCTTGTGGCATGTTTACTTTAATGTAATCAGGCAAAAGAAAAGGAGACAGGAGAAGAGTTAGATGGCAGCACAGGCTGGCGATGGAGGTAAATAAGAAAGGATCAAGTTAAAGCTGCAGTGTGTAGGATTTAGAGGCATCTAGCAGTAAGGTTGCAGATTGCAACCAGCTGAATACCCATCATCTCACCGCTCCCTTACTAAGCGTGTAGGAGAAGCCACAGTAACTGATGAGGATTCAAGCTCCTTTGCTTTTTTCTGGTGTTAAATAATAAGAATGATCCTCCATTTGTCACAACACCAAATGGTAGTCCTTTTCTTTTCTCTCCTTTGTCTTCCAAATGATGTATTCGTGCCACCAAATTCAAGCTGCCACGTCAATGTGAGCATGTGAAAGGCTCTTATTTGTCCACCCTGAGCTGCCGTAGGGACATGGCGGCGCAACACGTCAGACTCCGTTGAAGGAGACCTGCTGTAAGTAGATATACAGGGCTGACTCTCAGATACCGAAAACCCAACTATTCTTTCCTAATTTTAGGTGAGTATCCACCACTGAAACATAGTTATGAATACTATTTCTGCTTATAGACCCTCCTGAGTCTTACACAATAAACCTTTAAAGCTTCAGAAGGCAACAGCCTGTGTTCACTTACAGCCGCTCGTCATGTCCGTCAAATATGAACAAATACAGCTAAACAGCATGCAGCAGCAGCAGCTCACCAAATAATCTCACGTTAACTGCTGTATGGCCAACACTATATGTTATGTTATGTTATGTTATGTTATGTTATGTTATGTTATGTTATGTTATGTTATGTTATGTTATGTTATGTTATGTTATGTTATGTTATGTTATGTTATGTTATGTTATGTTATGTTATGTTATGTTATGTTATAGCTGTGTAGGTGATGCTCGCCGTCATTAGCTACGTACATTGTTGTGGGGACAGCTTAAGGAAATAAACATTTATTATTTGAAGTCTATGATAACAAAGGCTCAACACGTCGGTGTAACATTACTTAAAAGGATAGGATATTGTTTCAAAATGCTTTAAAATAATCAGCATAGCTGTGAAATTTCTAAACCCACATACAATGTATTCAAATTGTATTCATCATGTATAATGAAGTTCAAAGACTGGGAATACATTTTGAAGCATGTTAGATTTAAAATATGTCAGCCATACACGTTTGCACAATACATGCACTTTGTACATTTCAGACTGCATATTGCACTATATTTTATTCTGTAAATTTCTATTTTGTACATTTGCATTATATCTTGTATATTTGTATTTTTATTTCTACTTTTCAATTTTTTTAATCTCCTTTTCTTCAATTCTGATGTAGCTGTTGTGAAATGAGAATTTCCCCCTTGGGGGATGAATAAAGGTGCATCTTATCTTATCTTATGCAATGGTTTTGACAACTACTGCACATAATGGAAATCACTTAATTTACACATTTCCAAAAAAAAAAAACAGTTGCTAAGTGTCTTAAAATGAATGAAAGTAAGAGAGTAAAGTAATTAAAACTCAACTCAGAAACTGTCAAGACAAGGTGATAAATAATTGATAGAGAAAAAATGAAATCATTTAAACAAGGAAAAGTTACAATGCTCAAATGATCACAGGCTTCGGGATCAAGTTAAAAATGGCTCGAATAAAACTAGAAGGAAACCTTGAGATAAACACTTTAGGAAAGGATGAAATAGACGATTTGGCTCTTATGAGATGCAGTGAGGATGCTCTGAAGCTGGGGGGGGACTGAGGAGGCTGAGGAACACCTGGTAATCAAGCAGCCTGTTGAAACAATCAGGAGAACTCTGCCCAAGGATTTCAAGGTACAGTGCATATTTACATATCTAGAATCTAAAGCGAAACCTGGAAGCCTGCCCAATGATTTACTTCAAATATATTTTGTAACACCTTAAAACTTACATTTGTTTCTCTGTTCATATCACACATGCACTGTGTGTTTCTCCATCCCCACGGTGATGCGGTGCCTCTTCATGGTGCTGCTACCATTATGCGCTGTGTAAATAACATATAGCTTTGAATGAGCTCAGAAAGCCTGCCTTGATGTTTTCTCATGCAAGTATTTGTGCATCGCTGACAATATGTGTGTGAGTGCCCTGAAGGTGTGGGGCTACGTGAGAGAAAACAATATTGAAGTGTGAATGCATGTTTACGTCGGTGTGATTGTGCTTTTTGCCCACTTTTTAAATATGGCTCCTATCTTGTATGTGAGTGTGCAGATAGAAAATGACCTCGGATCTATTATTTAATTCTAATGTCTGCTAAAGTTGAATGATGCCCCCACCTGGAGCGCGTGCACGAGTTGAAGCTTGTTGAAATATCTCCTTTGTGCTTTGGCCCCTTTAATCCTCTTTTCAGTTTGGGGGGGGTAGAGGAATGAAAAGTAAGAGGATAATGGTGAAGTCGAGGCAGTTTGATTCTCTTAACTATTTCAGAATTTTAAAAAGTTGTAAACAACAACAACAACAAAAAAGCAGCTTAGCGCCCCCACATTACCTCCTGACCAGTGACTATGCCACACACAGCTCTGACAAATTGTTCGTGCAGCATCTCTTTATCTTATCTCCCTCTATCTACGCCAGGGCCAGTATTCATAAAGGATCTTATCTCACCACTAGGAGTCCTCCTTAATAAAGTTCCTGCATAAAGTTTACTATTAAGAGCTTTGTGCAAAAGCAACTTTTAGTGTGGAACAAAGAGAACCCCTAAACTGCCAGAGGGGGAGGGGTTGACCCGTTGCTACGGGCGACATCATGTTTCATGAGCTAAATTTCCCCTCTATGACCTCAGTGATTGGCTGTCAGGTGACCGGTCTGTTTCACTGAATGTAAAATTTTGGATTTGAGCTGTGCTGTGTTATTGATTTAATTTAATTTTTTTTTTTTAGTGGGCAGATTGAAAAACATCAGAATACGTGTTAAAAGTTCATTATCATCCTTTTTTTTTTTTTTTTTTTTTTTTTTTTTACAAAGCACTGATACATTGAATATTTTAAATGAATTGTACTGAAGAGACACATTACCTGCAGCACATTCCTGTATTCATTAATACTTAATGAATTACTCTTAGACCAAATCATCCTATTGTTGGTATTGACACTATCCTCAGTTTTAGGAGTTTAATAGCTTAGTTTTTAGCATTTCAGCACATGTGTTTTGTAAATCTGACCCCTCATCCATTTCAGCTGTCCATTTTATTCAATGGAGCGTACGATCATGTTTTATTGGCATTCAAACAGGAACAAGTAGGTAGCAGGAACAACATAGACAGACTACAATAGTTTTTTTTTTCCCTGACGACTAAGATGGCAAGATGACTTTTTAACACTACTTAGAATTATTGAGTTTTCAGCAGATGCAGCAAAGGTAATGGCTGTTGACAGGATTGGAGATGAGTCTGAGTGTCCTGGATGAGGATGCAGATTTGCCCCAGCATTTCAACACTGTAAACTACCACTGCTTCTGCTGTTTCTACAACTGCTCTCAGCTGTGCTCACTGGGGTCAGAACACAACTGCACATGGTTATTTTTCAATGCATGCACTGTTCTGCTCCTATGACACAAAGACCTCTATACATCAATTTGGGGATTTTTCCTGATATTTTCTCACCCCTTCTCGCTCCTCGTCCTCCTCCGTTGCGTGATCCGCACGGTGTTTGCCTCAGCCGTATCCTCTTGTTGAGCCTTCACTGTTGTGACAGACTGCAGTTAGTAATATAGACCCATAATTGTACAAGTAGTTATATATAATTTGTAGAGCCACTTGATGGTCCTCCCTCACTTCACCTCCTTCCCTCACCACTCACTCTCCTCTCCATCCCACCATCCCCTCACCCCTGCTGTTGTCTAGCGTTGCTGTAAAGACACGCTGCATATGCTGAGGTTACAGCCAGAGCGGTTGCATGTGTATTTCTGTATGCATGATTGATGTGTGTCAGAGTGTTTGCATGCACGTGAAGTGTTGACATGCAGACACACAGTGCTGCAGACGCCGACAGCTGTAGCTGAAAATGATACATTTAACCGTGATCAAACTAAGATTCATCACATCTTACATTTGTTGGGAAATAAGACATAAGACATCATTAAAAGGCTATTTTGAAATACTGACATGATGGTAGAAAGATAAAAATTTACAGGAATACCATTAAAATGAAAAAGATTCTCTTGAAACAAAATAAAATAGCTTTCAAATTAAGCAAATGTACAAATTGTATAAAATAGTTGATTAAATGAACTTCTGACGATGCTTTATTTGTTTTTTTTCTGTTAATATGCAGCACAAATGCATATTAGCTTCAATTCACTTTCAACATATGAAAATTAAAACACATATTACTGGATGACTGGAACCAGCTGATGAGTTGCATAGAATTTGCTGCTGTTTCATCTTTTTCCTCCTCTGTGTGTGTGTGTGTGTGTTCCTGCCAAGTAATAATCACCCCAACGGAGGTGCCAGAGGCATTTGTGTTCCCTCATTGTATCACTTTATTAGTCAACTTATCCATAAGCGGTTGTATAAATCAGAGGGAAATGTAAGTTCTTGTTGGAACAAACTTTAAAACACTTTTATTGGGATTCATTCGCACACAAAAACATGTTACATCTCCAATTATTCTTAGAAGCGCTATTACAGAATATTCCGATAACCAGATGAAGCAGGTATAGAAGGAACACTTCATCAAGATTTTTCTTTTCCAACACACTAAACATCACTGATCACTGAAATGTGAGAGTTTGAAAGTGGGTTTTCCTTTAAAACGTGTGATAAAGTGGATATATTGAATTGATATATATATACATATATATACGTGCAGTGTTTTGGATAGCTGAAATCAGTCCTCCAGTCAGTCTGGTAGCGTGGTTATCAGTTTATGATCCCCGGCCCTCACCCCTCCACTCCTCCCTCGGTCTGTGCTTGTATCATTGTCCTGTATCAGTGCAGTGGGTTGCACTGTGTGTGTCTACCATCTGTTATAATCAGCCATGAATATTGCAGGGGCCCCGACACTTTAAACGGCTTATATACCCTATGGATGTTGACATGCATGGGAGAAGTCATGTGTGCCAGAGATGCACTCTGTGTGCGTTTACAGTTGGCCCATTGATTTATAATTAACGCTGGGGTTACTGCTCCAGCACACACACAGCTGGCCTGCTCTCTGGGGTCACAGCAGTGTGTGTGTGTGTGTGTGTGTGTGTGTGTGTGTGTGTGTGTGTGTGTGTGTTTGTGTGCTCAGAAAGTTATCGTATTGTCCGAGAAGGACGTAAAACTGTTCTGTATGTATCAGTGTGTAGGTGGGCTTGTGCGCGTGTGTGCACATAAGAGTGTATGTTTTGCCGGCACTCAAGAACTGAGCATATGTTCTTTTTTTAAATAGGTTTATCTTGAGTGTTGAGTGTGCATGTAGCGAGTAACCATGGTAACACATTTAAAGATTCTGGCTGACGATAGACACTTCAGTCCCTTCAAACATATTGATTACAGTGCCCATGTGAATTAGATGGACAAACTCACACACACACACACACACACACACACACACACACACAGTCAGCTGCAAACACCACTAGGCTGCACTCTTGCAACTAGTTGCCTCTGTAAAATCAACTCACAGCAGATTTGCTCTTTATACATTTTTCTTCCATATTTCACTGTGACACTGTTCATATTGTCACAGAGGAAAGAATGACAGCAGAACGTACCAAGGCCTTGTAGAGCCTCACTAGTTTATGTCAACGTGTTCAGACTGGTTAGGCAATACATTTTTTGATTGAAAAGATAATTTACAGAGGTTCTGTTTATTTCACTAATTTATGAACATAAACGTGAATGAAAACAGGGGCTCTATTCAAAGGCTGGTCAGTTTCAAAAACTTTTTTGTTTAATACACCGAATAACCAATTTGCACATTTGACTTTTGTGAAATGAGAACCAACCCCATCAATCCCCTTGGAGAAATTCAATGTGAAACTTGCACCCATGGCTGGAGTCACCTTGGAGTGTGGGGGCAGTGGCCCACAGTGGCCTGCTTTGCCTGGTGGGTAATCCAGTCTTAGTGTCAATCAATCAATCAATCTTTATTTATAGAGCGCCAATTCATAACAGCGTTATCTCAAGACTCTTTCCATAAAGAGCAGGTCTAGACCAAACTCTTTAATCAGAGAGAGACCCAAAGATTCAGGAATTCAACATTAAGGATTTTAAGAATCCCCACATGAGCAGCATCAGATGTTATATTAGTAGTACTGCCCACAATAAGTTATCTGATTTAAATGTATAAAATGGTGTCAATTCCCCTTGAAAGTCAATATACTTGACAATATACACTACTCACAAAAAGTTAGGGATATTTGACTTTCAGGTGAAATATATGGAAAATGTAAAAAGTGAATGCTACAGTGATATTATATCATGAAAGTGGGACATTTAAGTAGAAGCATGCAATGGTCATTTCTTCATTTTAAACAATTTATTGAAAGAAAATCTACCAACAGTGGTAGGTATACCACAACAAAACATTTTCAGTGTCTCAATAAATTGGGATGTGGCCAAAGGACGTCCACTCCTCTCCTTTCTGTGACTCTTCCAGTCTCTGTATCACTGTTCCAACCTCCTGATGACACTCTGTGACCCTCTAAGCTCAGTGAACACCTCCGTCTGAGGACTTCCTGTTTGAAGCCTCCAGTGTTGAGGTGCTGCTGATCAACTGTTAGGTGTCGTCTTGGTCTCATGATGTCAGAATGTGAACAGCAGGATGAGGAGGACTGTTTAAATACCAATTCTAACTGAAGCAGGAAATGTATTGGTGGATTCATGGATCAAACCTGTTGTGAATGTTGCTGTTAAGCTTCTTGTTAGAGAACAGCAGCTGGTGCAGAAAGTACTGAAACACTGAACAGTTGGACATGTGCATTCAAAGGTTTAGAGAAGGTCACATTAAGTTCACCTGGAAAGTTAAGGATGCATTTTAGGTTCATCCTGAAATTTCACCTGAAAGCCGAATATCCCTAACTTTTAGTGAGAAGTGTAAGTGAGCAGGGAGTAAATTTGAGGGCTAGAGACCATCATAGGGTGCTACTGTATAAAAAAAAAAGTGTGTATTTAACCTTAAAAAACTGGAATTCTAAAAGAATTGACTTTGGCCGAAATGATTTTCTCTTTGTGGAAGACGCAAACATTAATATACACACAGAACCAAGGTTACGTGTCAAAAGTGTTTTCAAATGTGTTGAAAAAAAAAAGCACGACAATAAATTCACTGAATGATGTCGAACAATATGAGTGTCTAAGCATGTTGTGAAAATAACATATGTATGAGGAGACATGGATTGTGGGCTTCTTCTGTTTGTTTGGTCCATGCCTGTTGTTACTGTTGTGTACATACAGTACGAGTTTGTACTTGGACACACACACACACACACACGTCCTGTAGTTCAGGGTTCACTATTCTTTACTACATACTATTTACACAGCCAGTTTTTTCTAGCTGGAAAAATCACAGTGTGACTTCTACCACTGACACATTCTCTTCTTCGTCTCTTCTTCCTTAAAGTCGTGAATAAACCCTCTGCCTCCAATCTTTTGATTACACTCCATACTGTACAGAAGTGTGCATCATGAAATGGTCTGAACCATCTTCACCTTTTCATTTTAACTGCCAAAGTAAACTAACCAGTTAATTTACCGCAGTTTGTCATTGTCGACGGGTTCAATAGGTTAGTTCAAGGAAACCTGAACAATAACAGTTTTCTCCATGGCCAAGATGGGTAAAAATGTTGCTTTGTCCGCTGTGTTTACAACAGAAACACCGTTGTCTACTCGGATGTTATGGGTGCAAATCAGCCAGTGCGCCTCAAAGCACAGTCTAAGGTCACCGAGGGGGTCCTTTGGGTGGGGGAGGTTTATGTCCAGAGTAGTTGTCGATGCATAATGCAGTGTGCCAAAATTCAGGTGAGCACTCGTATTTGAGTCCAGCGATCATGTTCAATGATTGTAATGATGATCATTGCATCCTGCAGATGGTGTGAGGCTGTGCCCTCATGAATCTTCTAGGCCCTATGTCTATCTCTAGTCCTGGCCTAAATTACCTTTAAGCTACCTTTGAGTCCTACGTGCCACCACCATGGAATGTGGTGTTAAGAAGTCATAGATATACTGTATCACGTATTTCTGTGCGATCGCCTTCAACTACTTCATTTTAGCAATCAACAAAGTATACACGGCTATCTACCATATCCCATTATTATCACTAACACTTTGTGAGGCTAGCTAACATGCTATGGATGCATTCTAGGAACTGGAGAGTGGACCGCCGCTCAGCGTTCAGCTTCTAACTTAGAGCATTCAACAATAATTCGTCTTTTCAACATTGCTACATCCTCCCAGCATGAATCTAATCATGCCTGCTTCCGCGCTCCACCCTGGAGGAAGAGAAAGCTCTTACCTGACCAGGGGGCACCTTTGGACTCTCCAGCAGGAGCTGTAAGTTGAAGCTTGGAACAAGGATGCCTTCACCACCCTGCTTAGCCTGGCAGCAGGTTAAGCAGAGCAGGCGCCTTCATGAGGGATAGACGGATGGACCAGCTTTTTTCTCAACATGAAAAACCTGTTACAATAAGTTAGATGCTTATAATAATGGTTAATATGCACATGTAAAGAGCTGGGATAGTTTGTACATGCAAACAAATTCAGTAAAACCCAAGTGTCTTGAAACAAGAGGAGCTAGTGTAACTAGTTTTTTCTTTGGTTGGGTTTGGGTTTTTCTCTCAGTGAGGACTGAATGTGAATATTTGCAAAAGTTTTTCATGAAAGTTTGAGGAAAAAAGAAGACTGGTGTAACTACTGTAAGGCCCCTGTGTTCATACACAGTAAAATGCATGTTTATGTGTTCACGCCTGCAGAGTGCCTGAACTGTGTTTGATGACATCAAAATAACCCTATTGTAGCCTCTCTGTTGCTCAACTAGGAACACGCACACAAACACACACACAGACACCCGCCCGGCATGACCACTTAATCCCTCTCAGTCCCCACTCTCCACACTACATCACTCTGCACTCACTGTTTGCCCTCGCTACCTCTCCTCTGCCCCACTTCCCCCTTCTAATCTGTCTTTCTCTCTCCCGCTTTTTTTACTGTTACCTCCTCCGATTTTCTCTGACCTGTCATTTCGCCATCTGATCTCATCTGCTACTTCTTATAAGGTCATCGCTCCGCTCTCCACTGCTGTATTTTCTCAGGGAGCGAGGGCAGAGAGAGGCCCTTTTCTCTTTGATTCATCTCTCCGTCGGGAGGTGAAGGGCCTGGGTGTGTGAGATGACACACTGGATTAGGGGGTTGCATTCAGTCTAGATGTGGGGTCATCCGCGGGGGTCCTCGGGGGGCCGCTTTGTGGATTGTCGCCCACTGATCTGTCATGGCCAGCCACAACACATTTCAAGACCCTTTTGATCCACCCCAACACTCTCCACAGGCAACACGCTCATGAACACCACATATGCATGTACAAGCACATTAATGCAAACTTTTTAATAGGGTCAGCTGGAGTTCTGGAAGACAATCCCAGGACACCGTCAGACAGAGTAACCATTGTATTCCTCCTGAAAACTTACTTTCAAAACCCACACTACAAAGCATTATCTTTGAGACTCTGAGAGCTCCTGTGTACAGAAAAGTAGTAGGGACGACATCCAGTAGGTGTGCATGCATATGTGGGAACAACAGGATTTATATAAACAAATAGAACAAAGGCCGGTTTCTCCTGACGGAGAGAGAGAACAACTGAGGAAGAGTTCCAAATTTCAGGAAAAAGGGAACTATCAAAATGCCTGTTGAGAATGCATAGAGTAGTAAAAAGGATAATAAATCTATGACCATGATGGCCGAGTGATTCCCACATTAAGGTCCTCATCAGTCCAAAATGTTGGACCCAATTCAAAAGAGACAAGAGGAGACAATGAATAAACTGGAGAAAAATCAGACCAGATCCATAAATAACTCCAACAGACCCAAACAGAAATGGCACATTAACGCTGGCAGCAGCATCGAGCTCCTCCCAATAAAAGCAGGTGCAGCAGAAAATAGCAGAAACACACATGTGATATTACCCAGCATGCTGCAGTTCAAAATTAGACCCAAATTCCATTCGTTAGTGCTAAAGTGTAAAGTGACCAGCCAAGAGGCCTTAATCCCGCATGTCATACATGCTTTTGTTGTGTTTGCCGTTTGTTTTTCTAATCTGTGTCATGGTTCAGATACACTTCTACACAAATGTGTCACCCCACACTGATACAAGAGACACGTCAAATCGGAAAACGCCCTCTGTTAGCTTCAGTTGTTTTTTATCACAGAAGTCACAAAAACCTCTCGCGCTCTGCAATGAACGTCATAACTCCACCTACATTAACCAATCCAGGCCCTCACTTTCACCCTGAGCTTTCTGGTTTCACAGTGGATGTATAGAGCTACAGTGGTCAGAGGAGAAAGAAAAAAAGGAATCAATGACTTGAAACACTGCTGTTTCTCTTCCTGTGTACTCCACACGGAGCATACATGCCGAGCGAACTTTCCAAAAGTATGCGGATACTCCATTCTAATCAGTGAGTTCGCCTATCTAAGTAACATCCATTGGCAACAGGTGCATAAATCCAATTTAACCCGGTCAACTGGGCCCACACCAGCTCCCTCTTCCTCTTCACAGCCTCCATGTTCTTTTGTGTCCTCTCTCCTTTGCTGTGCTGAATAAAATCCAAACAAAAGCACAGTACAAGGAGAGTGTACTCGAGAGCCTTCGTCTTTTCCCTCAGTTGCTCCATCCATAACCCCCTCCTCTATCCTTGGCTGCTCGGGAAGCTTGAGTCCAGACAAGTAGAGAGAGAGAGAGAGAGAGAGAGAGGGAGAAAGAGAGAGAGAGAGAGCTATTTAAAAAAAAAAAAACAGACTTTATATTTAGATCATCAAGTGTACTTACAGTATGCAAGTGTGAGAGTGAGGCCTGCTTGTGTCCGTGTTCATCTACGTGTCACATGATATTTTCAGCATGTGACTTTTCAGCATCTGACCTGTTTTCTAACTATTTTTTAAGGGAAAAAATGTGTGAGTGTAAATCAGTGCCAGTGTGTGTGTGTGTGCTTAAACGTATGTGCATGTTTAGATTTCTACGTAGATCAGTGTCTTACCCACACATAACACACACACACACACACACACACACACACACACTACTGTGTGTGTGTGTGGTGTGTATTTTAAGCCTGCCCACGTGCACTTATGTTTCCGTGTGTGTGTGTGTTAGTGTGTGTGTGTGTGTGGCTTAAAAGGGCCCTGGCGTACTTAAAGGTGCATTACAGGTCTCAAGCTAATCCACAGTGATAGCTAAAGTGCTCTGTGTCGACCACAGGAGACTCTGTGTGTGTGTGTGTGTGTGTGTGTGTGTGTGTGTGTGTGTGTGTGTGTGTTTGTGAGCGTGTGTTATGGTGGGTGCAGCACAGCACAGAGCAGGCAGCCCATGATGTGGCCACCATACACATTATTCAGCATAAATTTTGTATTGGGTCACGACTCTCCCGGTCTTAACATGTACAAAGGATGGAGAGATGGAGGCACAGAAGAAGGGAGAGAGAAGGGCGTTCATCAGAGGATGGAACGGGGTGGGGGTGGACAAAGGGTGGAGGAGCAAGGATGGACGGAGCAGAGAGGAAGGAATTAAGACAGATGGGAGAGAAAGAAGGGATGGCAAAGGAAAGAAAGGAGAGGAGCAGAAAACAGGTTGAAGGATTAGAGGTGGGATAAAGAAGAGAGAGGTGGAGGTGGAGTCAGAAATGAAGGGTCAGAGAGTGTGCGGAAGGCGTAGCTCTATGTGCCTCCACACATCTCCTGTATTTATTATGCAGATTCTCCTGCTTGTTTCTCACCTTTCTCCTCCCTTCCCTTCGTATTTATTTTGATGTACTGTGTGTCTTAAGTGCCTATGATAAACACTGCCACGCCATCTGAGGGTGTGTGTGTGTGCATGCAAGTGTGTGTCTGCACAGACGATGCGTGTATTTATTGTATATTTGCTTGTGACTACAGGATGTTTACAGTTTGTGCTTGTGTATGGCACAGGATATTAGTGTGTATATTGTGTGTGTGTGTGTGTGTGTTGGCACGTCTGCGTGTGGATAAGGTGCTATGTGTGTGTACATTGTGTATCTACATTTATTTTACCCTATATATTTGCCGGAAACACACGCGCTTAACTGCCAGTTCTCTCCCTATAAACCCAGAATTGTTGGCACCTGTCAATACTTCAGCTACAGTCCCTCATTTCTATGACACATGAAATATCAGTTCTGCACATTCTCAAAAAAAAACACATTTCCCAATGCCATGCTGCCTGTTGATGGTGGTGTGTGTGGTGGTCAGCACTGTTGCCTCACAGCAAGAAGGTTCCAGGTTCGAATCCCAGTTTGAACCTCGAATCTTTCTGTGTGGAGTTTGCATGTTCTCCCCATGCTAGCGTTGGTTCTCTCCGGCTTCCTCCCACAATCCAAAAGACATGCAAGCTGGGTTAATTGGTGACTCTAAATTGCCCGTAGGTGTGAGTGTATGAGTGAGTGTTTGTCTGTCTCTGTATGTGGCCCTGCGATTGGCTGGCGAAGCTGTATAGATAATGGATGGATGGATGGATGCTGCCTATTGACACATAATTCTACCAACAAAAGTCAGAAACTAAAGAAGTACTAAGAAAGTAAAAGACTTAAATTGTGTTGAAAATCGAAAGCTTGAGGAAAAGTTAGTAAGTGAACCTTGAGATCTTTTTGACTGAACACATCAAACGTGATGAAAGATTGAGGAATATTTCAAATCTGTGTCACTAATGATACATTCTCCCACCTTAACTCCCATAAGTGAAACTCTCTGCGTTGTGTGTGTGCGTGCAGGTGATGTGTGTATGTGTGTATGTATATAGTGTATGGTATAGTACAGTAGAATAGTTTTTTTAGTGTAGTTACAGCATCATAGACACTGTCTGTAGAAACACTGCTTGTGTGCATTCGTCTCATTCATAAAGATGTGAGCAAAACTCTGGCTTGTAAAATTCTAAATGCAGACACTCGGATATTTTATCTGTTTTTGTAGCTCTAATTAGTTGTTATGGCTGAAGTGTAAACTCTTTGCAGGAGCTATTTTAAGTACTGACTAATCAACATGATTTTTTTATGCCGTTTGAGACTAGAGAAAACATTAGAGGCTAAAATATCTGTGGTTTTTTAGCCCTATGTGTTTGCCCTCTGGTCATCTGATGAGGTCTGTTCCTTCTGGCTCTGTGCCCATCAGCTGGTGAACATTTTCAGCCATGATGTTGATGTGTCCATCTGGAACAAATCCAGAGACCAACACATCTCCAGTGACATGGCACTGATGTGCACATCAGCTGTTTGCAGGTCTCCCTATGTGGCCTTAATGCCACTTTGGCCTGCAGCTGTTTTACTAAACTGTTTTCAATCAAACCACAGTATTTGTTCTATTTTTTTTAGTTCTTGGATGCTTCTCTGGATTAAACAACATCCACCTATTCTGTGACCTCCGTCATCCGTGTGTTTTCTTTGTTGTCACAATGCAATGTCCTTTTCTGTTGCTTTTAGCCTTTTTCTCTGTGTTCGCTCAGTTTCGGCATCAATACAATTCTTTCCTCACTATTTTTTTCAAGGAATTTGGTCCAGAGTTTAATATTGGAGAGGTTCTCCAGTCGCTGCTGCCGATATGCCATTCAATGGTGATTTTATTATGTAAATGTTTCATAATTAGCACAACTTGAACATACTAAGAATATTTGGAACATAGAATAATTGGACAGACACACAGGCATGTGAATGAAAACACTGATGAGTATTGTGTTAGCAGTAGTCTTTTATATGTGGTAACAAATTTACATTTTATGAATGAAGATGTATATTTGTATGTTTGGGTGGCATGTAAGGATGTAGTGTATGTACATGCATTTTATGTGTACTGTAAATGTATATGCACTCAGATTATGTGCAATACTTATCTGTTATGTATGAGAAAGGGAGGTGGAGGTCTGTGTGTGTGTGTGTGCGTGTGTGTGTGTGCAGGGACTGGGCTGCGGAGGTTAGCCCGGGCTGCAGCGGTGGCGAAGACCTATTTTAATTCTTAACTAGATGTACATGATTTATTAATCTGTGTTTGAAATAACAATTACCGTGTCAGAAGGGATCAGGCCAAAGCCTTAATTGCAATGGAAAACACACTTAATATGGAATTTGCCCCGACCAAAGTACACGTGTGGCATCCCCAACAGGCTTGGGGAGATGTCTCTCTTTCTGCATCCGTGACTGTGCATTATACACTATGTATGTAAATCAGAGCATGAATGTCAATGCTGTTCCTGCATCAGCTCGTGTTGCTAAGTTATATTGCTACATGTGCATTATTCAGCAATTGTCTCATTCCGACGTGAACCTTCATCACCTTCAATCAAACATGCTACAGCAGTTTTTTTTTGTATGTATGGAGCATTTTATCCATCTGTACACCTCTGATGCCAGTATCAGCCCACAGCACAATCATTTTGTCATTTCAGATAGTCACTGTGTCAGATTACACAATTTCAGAGTCACGAATTCTTGCCATGATTTGGCAGACTAAGTTGGACTGTTTTTCATCATTTTTCACACATTGCGTGAGGTACATATGTGATGAGAAAAGAAGAGCCAGGGACACGCTCACTGTTCCAACTAACGGCACCAAATAACTTCATCTCTCTTTCAGTTTGTTGCGTGGAAGAGCCCTCTGTGCTCCAATAGTTCAGCATCATGGGATATATTGTGGTGGTTGCCAAACTTGGTGAGAGAAAGCAAAAAAAAAGTCTCCCCGACTATTCCTTTTGTCGGGATGTTGCAGCATTATGATGCCCATGGTGCTGTGTTGGTTATAATCAGGCTGGTATTGTGTGGTCCGGCTGTCATCACACGGTTATGTACTTTGGTGTTCCTACTAAATGAGACCATGGTGCAGCCTTTATCTCTTGCTGGTATTAATGATTCTCACATTACAACATTTCCCGTGAACTCCACCTGTCCACCTTTCCCTGGTTTCATGTCAGTCTCTTTAATCTTCCCCCCCCGTCTTTCATTATGAGAAACTCCCATTCACACACTTCCCTGCATGTCTTGTGTGCACCTTTGATATTGTTATTTCAGGTTTTCCAACTTTCTTTCTGAGTCCACACCGCACTATTCTAGGCAGGTAGCTATCAGATGCATACAGCCGCATTGTTAAAAGCAAGCATATCAGAGGCTGAGGAGTGTGTTCAAAAAGAAATATCGCTTTCATAATTGGCTCATGGGATTAATTAAGACTCAGAGCTGGTAATTTCCCCACTGCTGACACAACAATGACAAAAATACAACAAATACAAATTTTTACATTACGACAAGACTTGGGATGTAATGCTTCTTTAACCTCTTAAGACCCGAGCTCTTGTTTGATATGCATTTTTTATTTCTCCTTCCTATTTGGGCTTATTGGACCCTGATAAGTATAAAACCTAAGCATCATCTTTTTACATGGTGTAGATTTAGAGAAAAATGATGTCCACATATGTGGACAATCGGTCTTAATTTCCAGAAAACACAATAAAGTCACCTTTGTGCAAAACTCTTTATTTCCACCCTGAACATAGCAGGGTTTTTTTCCCCCTGACTGCTTTTGCATGTATTTATAACACATACAAAACATATTTTGAACATGTTTTGAAAATCACGGTGCAAAAAACAATATGAAATATCAACAATTTTGCCCACATACATGTCCATACGGCCCCAGCTAAGCAGAATTAACTACTATGGTAATATAACCCAAAATGTGATGTCCACGCATGTGTACCCCAGGTCTTTAGAGGTTAAGGAAAATCCATGATCAGTCAATTTATCTTTGTAAGATCTTCATCCATCCTCTGTATCTTTCTATTTAAGAGCAACGTGTCAATATTACAGCCAGTGTGACACAGATGAAACAGGAGTACATGAGGACGCATGCCGAGAAAGACAATTTGTGCTGCACAGGCCAACATGTGTCTTTCTCAGGAATGCATTTTGAAGCGGCAGGAAGCAACTGTGCCGCTGACCAACAAAAAGTCAAGGGCGCAGTATTTTCCTGCTATCTAAAGGGCACCTACACAGGTCCACAACATGCGTACACTCTGCTTGTTACACACACAGGGATGCTGGTGCAACTGGCTTTAAAAAGGAATGGGAGGTGGCACTGATTGGCTAAGTTCATGTTTCACCTAAAACGCACCCCTTTGCAAAAGTGAGACGTGCTCTAAATGCTCCTGAGCCGAGCACTATAGATCACTTAAATAGGGCCCTTCATGACTTGTGTGCTAAACTTTATGTGATTGATTAATGTTATCACGCAACATACATCACCACGAGTTCTTCTCCTACTCACTGTAACTACTAGAATGAGGAAATGTCACATTTGTCACATTGGTCAGCATTCATCTTTATGAGGATTACCCACTTTTACTTATCGGCCCCTTAAACAACTATTTCCTCGTACAGCCCTGGCGCATGGTCGCTAATGGCGTCTGTAATGAGGCTGACCCGTAGGCCTTGTCTAATTTAAAGAGCCCGTTAAGTGACTCGCTGATTTTTAAAGGTAATCTTTAAAAGCCACGTAAAGCTTGGAGAAAGTTGGTGGGAGGCGCGTGAGGGTGGGGAGTGGAGCCACGGAGCTTTGAAAGAGTTGGAGAGGAGAAGCTGCAGTGACTTTTCAATGACTTGCTTATGATGTATCGTAGGTTTGTATTATCCATATTCTGTCAAAGAGGGCGCAGGGAGGAATGTTTCCACTTTCAAAGTGAGTGTCTGTGTATGTGTCTCTGCTTGCTTTTCTGTCGCTCACGTACTCCAACACACACACACACACACACACACACACTCTGTCACACGCGCACACACACACACACACACACACACACACTCTCAGAAACGTTTAAATATCCCTTTTCCTTTTCTCATAACTCTCTTTTCTGTCTCTCCTCTGTCTGTATTTCTGAAGGAATTCTCCATCCATCTAATTCCCCTCCTGGTTCTTTTATATTGAGGCTGGGCCCCGCTCGTATTCCATGTCAAAGGCTTTCTCTTTTATTGAACATCAAATCCTCTGTGTCTCGCCTGGCGCTCTCTTCTCCCTGCTCTGCACCATGCATATTCAGGAGCCAGCGGCCGCGCTATAAGGCCGGCTAGCCCTTCCAAAATCCGCGATTGTGGGCATTAGCGTTGCAATAACACTACATGAATAGCCGGCATGCTCTATATTTAGGTGTTAAGTCGACCGTGCTGTAGCCAAGATTGAGGCTGCTGTATGGAAGTGCGTGGGGAGAAGCAGACTTTCTCCTTTCTGTTGATATTCTCTCTGTTTCCTCTTTTTTTTTTGTATTCTCTCTCTATCTGTTTCAGAGGCCTCTCCTCTTGGCTCTGGAGGCAACGCTTGGTGTCCAAAAGTTTCAGCAAAGCTCGGAATATTTTGCTGTAAGGAGCCGCCCCACTGTGACACTTTGCATACTGATTTGAGCTTTACTGCTGACTTGAAGGGAGAGAAAAGAGGAAAGACCTGACTGCTGTGAATTGGGCCCTAATGTGCTTGGCTCACTCTGTCAAAAATAAAAGCCACAGTACTGATAATATACGCATAAAAAAGTCATTTGCTTCTCTGGAGCTCGCTGATTTATTTTATTCTTTTAGTCCAAGTTTCAATTGCAGGTGTTGGTGATATGTTGGTGTTAGTCATATGCAACTCACGTCATTATGTTATTCTAATTATGTCAACGAAAATATGATGCTGCGGAAGACACAATATTCTAATACTTTTAACCTGATACGATTTGCATCAAAACTCTTCATCTCCCCGTTTCAGATGCATGTAGGTCAGTCAAATCTGAACTCACTCATCAGAAACACACTGTTGAAATCAGATCAGTGCTAGTGCAGTAATAGTGGTGTCTTCGATTCCCCTCACAAATAAATGTCCGTAAACATGCTTAGGAATGATGTGAAAGGACATCCCTCATAACGTAAGATCTTCCCTTATAATTATCATTTTTGTAGGATTTGTGACAGTGTGAAGAAAAAGGGGAGTTATAATGAAGTCAACTTACTGACTCTATGACAACATGAACGTGAATTGTACAGTTTGTTTCAAGTTAGTGCCCCATTCATTCCAATAAAAAATTACTCATCAAGTGCACACGGCGAAAACATTTGTTGAAAACATTTTCCAGGCGCTCTCCGGCCCATGTGACCTCGGAAAGCTTCTCTGACTTCCTGCTGGCTCTTCGAATACACAAATGGCATACAAATAATTTACCTATAGAGCTCTGTGAGCAGAGGGACCCTAAATTGCTCTTGAAGCACAGCTTTGGTGTGTGAGTGCGTGTGAATGATTTGTTCCACTCTGATAGCACTGTTGGCAACCTCCCATCAATGTCTCAATGGGTGAATGTGAATGTAATGTAACAGCGCTTTGAGTGGTCGAAAAGACTAGAAAACACACTATACAAATCCATCCCATCCAGTATTTTTTAGTTTTTATCTAACCAAATGGATCAAATTGTGACTATTCATTGTCATTATGATGCGCATAAAATTCATTCATATTTTTGCTTTGACTGTATATGGGGAAAAAATTCATTTCTGGTTAGTAAGCGTCACATGACCTCCAATACCAACTGTGGCGACTAAGTCAGAGTCATCTCACAGCACAGAGCTGGTACTGGGTGCTTGTATGGTAACATTTTGAAAATATGTTCACGTCCTAAACAGAAATAGTTATTATTATTATTATTATTATCATTATTAGTAAATGTCAGAATGTCCCATTTAAATTGTTCTTATGCTCTTGAAATGCTGACAATCTCATCTATCCACGTTTTTTCTCTCCTCTCTCTCTTCGAGAACATATATAATGACAATTGGCATTCGTGAGTAGCCCGGCTTATATAACATGCCAAGCTAACACCTTGTGACTCTGCCAAAAGACAGTAAATAATCTCTTCCCAGTCCCTTTAAGAAAAAAAAACAATATATGTGTGTGTGTGTGTGTGTACATGCACATATATTACACTTTGTTTACTCAATGTAATGGTGTGATATTGTGCAACATGATTCTATTCTGTGATAATAAGAGTAACATTAGGTTTTGCAGTGCTCACCTATCTAGATCATGGTCTGTATATACGTTATGATATGTACACTCTCCTCCTCCAGGTCGCTGTCTATTCCCTTCGCTAATTCTACGAGTGTGCCCTGTCAAAATACTGTTGCAGTCCATTCCCACCGTTTTCTGGCCTCCCTTCCAGTCTCATCTCATCTGATGTAAAATGCTGAGGGGGACAGAAAGAGAAGGATAAGAGAGAGAGAGAGAGGAGATACCATCCAAGCTAACTGGACCTGACTGGGAATGAGGAGAAACAAGAGACCAATAGAGGAAGGAAAACAAAATGATGGATGTAAGAAGGTCAGAATAGTTAAAAAAGAAGGAAGGTGAGGAAGAAGGGCACGTAAAGAAGGAGGCTATAAGGCAGTAAAGTAAAAATGAAAGGTGTAAGGAAAAAGGGACAGACTTGGATATTAAAGCATTAGAAGTTAAAGAGTAATCTCAGGAATGACAGAAGAAGTGAAGAAAGAATTGTAAAAAGTGTCGTAAGGATCAGACAAATATTGAATGGGTGAATGGATGTGGTGGTGCATGGCAAAGAAAAGCACAAAAGAGGAGGAGAGAGGAGAGGAAGATGCCATGATAAATAAAAGGAAGAGGAATAAAGACAGGAGGAAGATTCTAAATAAGAATGGGTAGAGGGGGATTAAGATAGGATGGAAAGAATGAATGAAAAATGATAGAATGGGAAGCAGAAATATTAAAAACAATGAGTAAATGAAGGTGGAGAACATGTAATGAAAAGAAGAGAAGATTGAAGGAAAGATGGCTGCATGCATGAATGGTGGGGCAAGTAAGAAAATGAGGCAGGAAAGGAGGAGGGTAGGAAGGACGGCAGAAGAGGACAAGGGGGAGAGGAGGAAGAGAGTAGGGAAAGAGAGCCAACCTAACCCTAAACAGAGGAGTGTGTAGAGAATATCTGTTCATTTTAGTGGCTTTTTCTGTTCAAACTACATTCCTGTTAAATCTCCCTTTCTACATGTCTTTATGTGTGTGTGTGTGTGTGTGTGTGTGTGTGTGTGTGTGTGTGTCGTGATGTTGTGACGGCATCCAGCAACCTGGCATGCCTTTTTAATTCTACTGAGTAAATAATGCATCCACCCCAGTCCATAATTTATGTAAGTGGACATGCAATCAGTTCAGATTAACGTGCACGATGCCCCTGTGTGCCTGTGTGTGTGTGTGTGTGTGTGTGTGTGTGTGTGTGTGTGTGTGTGTGTGTGTGTGGCAAAGGGATAGCTAAAACATGACAGGTCACTGACTTTCTCCTGCTGTAGCTCTTCCCCACTTTGTCTCTCTTGGCTCCTCTCTCAATCTCCTGCTTTCCCTCACGTTAAAGGAACGATCTGCACTGTTTTTACAAAATAAAAGCCCATCATGTCATTGTCTTTTACATTGGCATGCTCAAGTTTCGCTTTCAATGCGTCCAACAATAATATCAAACGAAGAGATGCTACAATACAACATTCCTCAAGGGTTTCCGGCATTCACAATAACCAAGGCTCATCCAATATTTCCTGTATAAGAAATACCCAATAGAACTCTTTTGGAGATTTTGGACACAAACATTTCTAGCAAAGAATAGTGCACATGCTGAGGACACTGCGTTTTCATTCCATTATTAGTCCGACTGTGCATTCCAACCTGGTCATGAAACGGTGGACCAGCTCTTCACCCTCGTGGGTCATAGGAGTTTGCCTGTCCATTCTCTGTGTGTTTTTGTGGAGATGGTAGAGGGCCTACAACTTTATGCTCCGGGTAGTCTTGTTGCACACAGAGAAATATGGGCGTCATTTCTGTACCCAAAGGTGCATTTGTCAGAAATGTACTGGGGCTCAGTCCAGGGTGCACCCCCCTTCTCGCCTAATGTCAGCTGAGATTGGCTCCAGTGCACCATGACCCTCCTAAGGATAAGCGGTACTATAGATAATTGATGGAACTGTACATGTTTTTGAATTTAAGGCTATATTTTGTCACATAAAGGTGCATGAGGGCAGGTCTGTGCAGCTGTTCATCATTAGGTACTTCTAATCCTTTCAAATGGGTATATTTTTGTGCTTGGACTTAAATGTACCAAATTAAATGTAGAATGTTTAGAAAGGAAGTTACAGAAATGTACCAATGTTCAAAGGTACAGTGCTTGTGCCCTGTTGGGGTACAACCATTTGGTCTATATTCTTGGATAGTCAACTGAATGTTGGGCTCTGTCAGGGAAGTCCCTTGTCATTGATTCATTTGTAATTTTCATTAATAGGAACTCCAGAAGCAGCTGATGGAAGGAGAGTGTCCAGTTTGGGAACCTCAGACCTCACCATTCTCTGCCAAAAAAGGTCAGTTGCTTCTTCTGGGTTGGGGGTGAGTGAAAGCATTCAAGTATCTCAGGGTCTTTATCTACGAGAGAGTGTAAAATGGATTGAGGTAGCATCAGCAGTCTGGAAGACAAATATTTCGAGTTACCAGTCAATCTTCTTTCCAGCCCTCACTTAAAGTCATTAGCTTTGTGTAGTGACAAAAAAAATGTTGTCGCAGACACAAGCAGCAAGAATTTTTCCTGAGTTTTCTCCTTTGGGTGCCTGGGCTTCTCCTCAGGAAGACAGTAAGGAGCTCAGGCATCTGGAGGGAGCTTGGAGTAGAGCTGGTGCTTCTCAGCTGAGGTGGTTCAGGAATCTGGTGAGGATGCCTCCTTCGCACCTGCTGTTTATTGTGTAGATAGGAATAACATACATGCAGTATAGGCCGACTGGTCAGTCATACAGTTGGCTGTGGTCATGTCACATCCAGTTCACTGGGGCATATTTCACAAATCTGTAGGTGCTGTTTTCTAACCAAACCTAGATTTTACATTACATACAATTCATTGCAAATTTTAAATGCAACTCTTAACATCAAATAGTGAAAAAGAAATGAACATCACCTCCACATTTGAAGCTAATGAGAGACTTTGAGGAGCTCATAAATGCAAGTTTCTATCTGCCTCTCAATGCCTAGTCAGTTTACGTGGGAGGAATCTCCTCTTGATGACATGACCATGATGAGGTGTCATCAAAAAGCACATCACCTGATCTGACCCAATCATGTCAAAGTTTATCCAAATGTGAGCTTCAGATAAATGCCTGAAATGTAAAAAAACAACAAAAAAAAAAGATCACATTTAGTCAGCCGAGGCACGAGTCCAGCCAGCTTCACACTTCAAATGACTGAACCAGTTCCAAACCGACACCAACCACTCTTACAGCTCCACATCCAGTCTTACTCCCAACACCAGCTCCAACCACTCCTCTCCCACCATAACCAGTTCCAGGGCCATTCCAGATATAGCTCTCCACTGGGCATTTGATTTAATCCAGACCAAATGCTAATAGGGCTGTTTGGTTGCTGGCCATCTGCCTGGGCTGCCGGTCAACTATGGCAAGCTGTGCCGAGCTGTGCAGTGCTGGGCCTCGCTGCCAAAGTCTGAGCTGCCCAGAGACCACTTCATAACCAGAGGACACTTCATGGCCAATCGTCCACACTTACTGGGAACAGACTCCACAGTGGGTAATATGATCAAATTGATCTTTTCATGATTTTTGGGGCATCGTGTCCATCTCTCACTCCCACACCGTTAAAATCCACATCAGACGATGTCTTCTAGATAATTTGTGTAGTTGGCTGCCACTAATATAACTAACTCTGAATGTGTATTTATCAAATGAAAGTGAATCAGTGGGAGTTTCCCACTACTGTAGAACTGCACAGTAGGTGTCTACGTTTGGCCACTGATGGCTCCACTAGGGTGCACCCGCATTCCTGGGAAGGCTACTTGCACTTCACTTGAATATTTCCATTTTATGTTACTTTACATTTCTTCTCTACTACGATTCAAAAGGGAAAATTATACTTTTGACTCTGTTGCAGTTCTTTGACAGCGATCATTAGGAGTTCACTTAAAAAATTGGGGATTCTAAAAAAAGGTATAATGAGCAATGATGTTGTTATACCCTGCATAAAGCTACCCAACAGGAACAAGCTCCAGCTCAACTAAACTGAAATGTAATAAAAAAATAAAATATCTAATGAAATCTAATAATATAACACAGACAGGAGGCATTCATTATTTACTTTTGTTAGTTTTTTCACTTTAAAGACAAATCTCATCCGTGATCTGCTGCACTTGCCAAAGCACATTGTTTTCCTGTTCAGTGGTGGCAATAGACTGATCATCTGATGACCAGAAAGCACTAATCAATGGCATATATGTTTTTTTTTTGTAAGTGTTTACTCCATCTTTATGTGAAGCAGAAATGTATTTCGTCTCACTTTTTGTGTGAGGGAGCATAAATTACATTTCTTCGAGAGGATAAGCTGTTTTTGTGCTATATTTGCGGAAACAGTTGAAACAGTGCAGGGCATCTCAGTCTCAAGTCACGTTGCCCGTGGCTGTCAGCTCCTGTGGTGCAGTACTGGAGAACATCAACTGTTAAGCCTACACATGTTGATTTTAAGATTTATTAAGACAAGCACACATAGCCTCAGTTACCGGTGATAAGTGATTCAGGCTCTTTGGCTCTTTGGGAGGACTCTTTCTGCTGATAAGTTGCTTTTACACTCAGAGTTCAAAGTGTTGAGTTAGTTCAACACCTTTGGACTTTATTTACTATGTGATTCAAATCAAAGAGTAAGAAAAGTTCAAAGTAACATCCATAGTGACCCTCACTGATAATGCGCAGGTATTCATAACTTATATTTACACATTTACTATACATTGGAGACATGTACATACTGAGGCTGTACATCTTCTGCCTTCATGGAACCCCACACAAGGCGGGAGCTTGCCAACATATAACTGGGCAGCCAGTCTGCTGATGCTCTCATTTTGCATCCTTCTTCCAACACTGACGTTATGGCACAGAGTATGGCTATAGTACTGTCAGCCACTCAGCAGTGTTGTGCTCAGAAGAAAAAAAAGAAAAAGAAAAACGTGTGTGTTTTGCGCTGAAAATAGACTTCCAACCGGTCTTGTTTCATTCAATATGCAGAACACTGAGTCCGTCCTCAGAGAGATGGAGAGCTGTGCATCTTTTGTGCTTGTTGTGTTGGGTGGGTGGGTGGGGGGGGTGGTGGATGCAATTCACCAGATTTCCGTGCTCACAGAGCCCCGTCTTTTGTGTATTTTGTTTTTTTTTCTGCGCTCTGTCTCTCAACCTTGTCCTCATTATCCATTCTCCTCCAGCATAATGGTGCAGGGGTTGCTAAACTTCTTTAGCCCGGGAACCAAATTTAGAAAATCCAGTCTTACTGCAGGTCCTGGTCTAATGACTACTAGTACTTGCTGTACAAACTAGTATTTCTGGCACAGTGGGACTCAGAAACCAGCTCCTTAGCCATTGCGGGTCCCGACCCATGGTATAGTTGAAGAAAAACTTGCTTAAAGACACATAATTGTGATAAAAAAAAGTGTGGGCATGTAGCGGTGTTTGTATGTTCTATGTTTGTGCTCCTTCTCGCGTACGTGTGTGGGAGTGGGGCTCTGACATTGTTCGTATGGGGGCATCCCCCAGCACAAGCAGCTGCATTAATTGCTCTGAAGAGAAATCTATGCGAGGGCATCATTAACTAAGACCAGACTTGCATTTATATTGATATGTAATGGTGACCTCGCAGGCTCTGGCGGCCATATTGCTGGAGGCTTTCCTTTACGAAGATACCCTTGCTTTTCTCTGACGCCCACTCCGGCTCACGTGACCTCTGACCCTGAGAGGGTGAGGGTTGCAAACACAGGTGTGCTGCAGGGATTGAAGATCGACATGTTCTGCATCACGGCTAGGTCAGACAGCATGTGGTATTTTCCCCCATCAATTGTCTTGTTTTAACTGCATTACCTTCTTTGCTAATTACGAGACACACGGTTCAGCCTCTGAATGTTAACGGCAAATGGCTGCTCTCTGACTGCTACATGAATATTTATAGGAAGTCTCTAACACATTATTATTATTGTATTCTTTCATGTGGCTGAGGTAAATAAGTTTCTTTGTTTGACTCATGATCAAATGTGGCTCTTTGCATACCTGAAATGATTAAGGCAAGAGAATGACAGACAGCCCGAGAATAAACAAGCAGGGAGGGAGGATAAGGGATATCACCTTGTTTGTGTGTTACAGTAGCTTTTTCATGGGGGGTATGACACAAGCCTACCTTTTAATACCTCTGCGGAACTCATTACCCAAGACACCTTTGGGAAATTCATTTTCCTATATCTACACAATCTCAATTATGCCACTTAATTGATATGTGTATTTGCTTAATTGGTGGCTTTATTCCTCGCTGGGAAAAAGAGAAGCTTTTTGCGCAGAACCGCCGCACTTCAAAGGCTGCTGTCTATCGTTCTTTCATTGCCTCGTTATTTTCCGCGTGTCAGGGATGTCACAACACATCCGATGCAGTTTTAACGAAGAATGACTGACAATTTGTTCTCTTCAGTCGGAAAAGGTGAGCTGAGATTTGTTAGCTCCATGACTGAGTTATCACATTCACGCATAACAAACAATTAGCACGATCAGTTTCTTTATGCGGGACGCGCTGAAAATAGAATTCTGCGGCCTCCGCTGATGGAAAAGTGGTGATCTTGGACAGTTCAGAGCACAGTTCACTCAGAGGTCACGGTGTTGAGTGAATGAGAAGAATCCAAACTGGTGCGAGCGTGCTCTCGCATTTAACAGGGAGTGTAATTAACATTTTTGATTAATAGGTGGACAAACGGCTCCTCGCTTTACATCTCCCTCTGTTGCTGCGTTAGGAAGCAGCTTAGTGCAATTAAGTGTGCAAGCTTTGGCCGTGAAGTGTAGCAGGGTAACCCCTGGACATGTTTCCTTTTCTGCCGGTGCCAGAGCCTCCTCTACAATACGCAGCAGCCAAGGCCTACTCCACAGTCTTTTATCCTCAGCGTGTAGTTTCACCCACTCCTATTGATTCTTTATTGACCTAAGGAGTCCTCCAGTGCCACCGCTCCTCATCCTCACTCCAATCCACCACCACCGCCCCTCCCTCCCTCTCCAAGTGCAAGGTGAAAAGGAAGACCGAGCTTGACATTGATTTCTTCGCCGACTTTTCTCTCCCGCTTCCTCTATTTCTGTTGTCGTGTCAACCCTGCCTCCCTCTCTCGTATGGCCAACATCTATGAAAAGGCTGCAGCGCAGTGGACGCCTCGCTGCGGCGAGGAAAGGTGCTGAGGCGGTTTCTGAATAACAGCTCCTACATATGAAAAGAGAAGTAATGCTACCTTTGATCTGCAACTAGAAGCCATAATAGTGCAGGTTCAAAAGTACAAGAAAAGACTTGAGTGCCAAAAAAAAACAGATTTGTCGGTTGGAAGGAACCTTTCAGAAAGAGCAAGTACATACCAGTTAGAGTTTTGCCATACAGTCAATAATACTGCAGGATGAAAAAAAATGTATTCATGCATGTGATGTACGACTTAAAGTCAAGTCTGAACTGGAGGAAAACTGTGTAGATTCTGACATTATAACAATAATAATAAACGAATAATCTACAATTACTCACATTTTCAAGCCAATTATAGCTCAGCCTATTTCCTCTATGGAAATTTGGGGAATATAATTACACAAACAAGGACACACACACACACAACAATAAGTCGGCCCCCTGGAAGGCTACCCCCCCATCCCGCCCCTTTGTACAACACATGAGAAACCAAATCTCTCAAATGGAGAAATAAACAAAACAAACAAAAATACACAAGATGAAAGAAGAAGAGAGACAATAAAGGAAAAGTGTCCCTGGTGGATTGTCCTATCCCTCCTCTTTGCTGTATTTTTTCTTCTCTTATTATTTTATTTGTTTGTTGCCTGGCCATTCATTACGTTTTCTCTTTCTTATTGTTGTTGTTGTTTGTGTCTTCCAGATCTTAGTAATTCTTAAATGGTTTCGACTCTTGCTTTGATCTCATTTAGAAAGTGAAAGAAGCCAAAGCTTTGGAAGTTATTTTGATTAGACTTTTATTAACTTCTGTCTGCGTTCTTAATACCGTCTCTGAAGAATTCATTGGAAATCCTGTGATAGTGAGAGGGGCGAGAACAAACTAATATAACCATAATTTCCAGGAGTGTGTGTGTGTGCGCATTGTGTGGGGCACAAATCTGGCAAAATATTTGTTTGCTTTGTTCGCCGTTGACTCTGACACTTCACCTACATTGTGAATATATAACGCTAAAAGACAGCACGATCTTATTTCTCACAGGATTTAAAAGTACGCGTTTAATTATGCATGTAAATATGTAAAGCATCTTTCTTACAGTAAATGTGTGCTGCTTTATTAAAAGAAACTTTTAATTTGGCAAAAAAAAAACAACAATTCATTCTTGACCTTAGCCAACAATTGGAATATTAATGCAGAATGACTACGACAGAAAGGGTGAACTGCACGACTGAATTATCATATTCAAGCATAACAAACAATTAGCACAATGAGCTGTAGCCCTTTGCACCACGCTGCGTTTACATTGCAGGACACACACTCACACACTTTGACTACAATACCTGTACTTTAAGCTGCTGACGCCAAACAGAAAACACATCACCTAGTGTCATTGCTCTATTGAGAAATGATTGTAAATGTATCACTTTTTGTCTCTGGTATATCTTTTTAGGTGCATATTGTATTTAGTATCTTTTATTTTAGTTTTTTTTTATGTTTCACGTGTGTTTAGTAGATGATTTACTTAAGGAGCGCATCAAGCTTATGTTCCAGTGAAAGGAACGGAAAGCTGCATTCTAAAAAAACAATGCGTTTATGTGCTTCTTCTAGTTAAAACCAATCCTCCGTAATGCAAAAATGTGGTTCGCCATTTTTCACCACATCACTGTCAACCAAGACCGGTCGTTATCATACAAACGGCTGAAAATCCTGCTCCACAAAGTTGAACTGGATATACCCAGACAGGTCTGCAAAGGTTCATAAAAATGTTTGTAGCATCCTCGTGAAGTTTGCCTTTCACACGCTGCTGATTCACTTAATTCCACATACAGTCCAAAAAACCTGAGCTTCACCCTGTTTTCACTTCCTGCAGGTTTCCCTCTTTTCTTACATGTGCGATGTGTATTTTTTTCCTGTTTACAGATGCAACCTGTAATAGTAGGGAAAGGAAATTCATACAGATACAAATGACTGCCACAGTCAGGAAAGGAAATTATGTCAGTGTGTGAATTTTACTGGGAAAAAAAGAGCACATGCATCTCACCGGGTTAGCTGTATGCCACCACTTTACAGGAGCTGTCCGTTCAGCACCGCCACAACACATGACTACAGAGCAGCCACACAGCTGCTTACATCTTCCTCATGGCAATTTTACTGTTCTGTTGCTACTCAAATTATTACTAGTATTTTTCCTGACTCGAGCCAATGATCATTTTTGGCTGCTTTTATCATTTCAGTAATCCGTTTCTGGCAATAATCTAGTCCAAGGAGTTTTTTAAAGTTTCTTAAATCTGCCACATTGATTTTTGTGTTTTTAAACATATGTTTCCTCACTACTAAAATGCATCAGATACATTTTTTTCAAATAATATTAGCCATTGTTGAAGCCTAAAAGTTTTTGCATTGTTCACATAAGGTCCTCCTCCTGTACAAATGTGTTATTATTGCAGGTTTAGCAGCAGAGAAACACTTTCCATTGCACCTTAAGAATTTCCAGACAAGTGCAGCATGTGTTTTAACAAGCCGGTATCATGAATGCTGCACAAACAAATTGCAGAAACTCAAATCATATCACTTGCACACACTGTGCAAACTACATGGTTCTTAGACAAGATGAAAGCATGACCAAAAGTAAAATGAGGAGGATATATAGTATGCCTTTTTTTTTTTTTTCTTAAGTTGGTGAATTCAACTCAGGAACTGATGGTGACAATAGTGAGACAAACGTTAGTGAACTAACTTCTTTCTTAACGTCAAATCCTTGATTAGTAGTTTTAGGCGTTGGGTGTGACATGGTTAGAGTTCAATTAAATGATCAGGTCTGAGCCACTCAGAAGAGCAGTAAGGGCGGGACTTGAGTTCATCATTCAAGGAAAAAAATCCCTGCAGTATAATATAAGAAACAACATTGTTTTCTGTTGCACTTGCTGGTTGCTGAATAATCTCCAGTTCAACTAAAACTTCTATCTGTTTTCTTGCGCAGTCATCAACAGCAACAGCGAGCACAAATATCCCCTAATATGTTAAAAAGTGATGAGTCTTTGCTCCTCAGTGGATATTTATGAGGGTCTAAATGGTCAGGGCTGCTTATTAAAGCACCTTATTTGAACTAGATAATGTGCTTACGATAAGATCAATTAACGCCCGCCGATAACGGCCCATTGTCGTTTTGATGACATTTGCGTTTGGTCTGGTAATGTATGTCCTATGGTGATAATTAAGACGGCAGCTTCAGAGGCAGGCGTGCTGAATGGGAGGGAAGGCATTACACCCGGACCTTTTGACGATTAGCATCTCGGCTCCGTCTCGCCCGCCACCAGCTTCAAGTGGGGCTTTTGAAGAAACCCAAATTGATTCTGCATCCCACCGCTGCTGCCGTGCTTCACGATAATTTCTTGATGTCTTGATGTGTGTAATGTTTACAGAGTGCTAGAGAGGGAAAGCCTCGAGCAGCAGACTGCCGTGGAGAGGGTGTTCTTTGAATACTTTAAGGTATAGACTCTCAGCAGAAGAGATTTCACACAGTATCAGAATTTGTTCTCATGGCTCACACTATGGCAAACGTCCCACACGGTGCTGTTTTAAAGGTTCTGCCATGAAAAAAAACAACCAAAAAAACTCTTCTTTGCGTGACAATATCATTTTCTTTTCATGTTTTGGATATTTTCAACAAATCTTTTTTGTTAAATCACTTTATTTACAGACACACACACACAAGCACGGTGGAAGCTGACTTAGTGCACTTATACCTAAATCAGCACACGGCACAGGCGAGTGCCTGAGCTAAATTCTGATCAACACAGTTGACATTTTCGCGACAGGGCCCTTATTGTCTAAGTAGCAAATGTTCTGTGTGCTCGTGTGCATGTTGGTCTCGGTGCTGTCAGGTGTTTTGTTCGAGTGCTGCTATCTAGAAGCAGCAGAAAATGGTTGTATGGTCTGCAAATAGTCTGTATTTCCACTACTAAAAGCACTTTTACATTACTTCCTCATTCACCCATTCACACACTGAAGCTAAGCTTCTGGAGCAAGTGGGGGTTCAGTGTCTTGCCCAAGGACACTTGGACATGTTGACTAATAGCAGCCGGGGATCGAACCAGCGACCCTTGATGGACGACCCACTCTGGCCCAGTATTGTCTATTTCTATATTCAGATAGTTGATGTTCGTCTATAGTCGGGTTCACAATGTGAGCACGCTCTGCTTGTTACACACATGGAAACTTGCTCTCTCACTTTAACATCATGAACAAGCAGATCTGTTTCCTCAGCAGAAAACTGGTCACTTTTCCAACTTGCCAAATTTGCCATTTAAACAGCAGCTTTATACCAGAGAGATGAAGCTCATGTTACACCGATAACACACCTATTAATTAAGAGATTGAACATAACCCCATTGCACCTTGCCCCTTACTTTATGCGCAGATTTTGAGCCATTTAACTGAAAAGCTGGACACCCCAGAATGGACCGTAATTCACTTTAATGGGGCCTGTTGTGACAGAGTGTAGCACAACAGTTATTTTCTCTTAAGGTGCAGTTTTCCTTAATACAGATGTTGTTCAACAGCAGGTTTCCATTTTAAGTGTTTTTTTTTTAAAACATATGTTTACAATTCACCTAATGGAGTTAATTGATTTTCAGTGGATTTTTTTTTTTTTCAGTTTTTCTCCAGCCTTGAAAATACAAAAAGACAAACTGCACTATCTCAGCAGGGACCGGGGATTGAAGATAAACAAGTTGAAAATATCCCTGCAATCAACGATGCTGTGTGAGTTCGGTTAGACGTCTTTGGCTGCCTAACACCTGTTCCAGCAAACAAGACCAACTTCCTGTGAGAAGCAGCTGTGTGTGTGTGTGTGTGTGTGTGTGTGTGTGTGTGGAGTGCACAGAAAACTGTGGGAAGCAAAGGAGGGGTAGTTGAGGGACAGTTGGGAGCTGTTCACCAGAGACTGTTGTTGTTTTGACTAGAGGACCTTCAGCAATAAGGATTGTTAATTTGTTTTGACAGTGCTGCACACGAGACACTGCAGCCTGCAAAGGGAATTAAAGTTACCCCCCAAGTTCTATTTAGCTCTACTTTTGTTTTAACCCCTACATCTTGCTCTACCTCCACAGTAATGTTTGTCAGAGGGCCTCAGTGTGCTGGACTAATAACTTTTATTATGGCTGACCAAACTACAGCAAATCCTGGTAAACCTGTATTTTACATTGAAACCCAATAATCCCTGAATGTCTCCTGGTGGCTTTTCAATATTGACTCTTTCAGACATTACATTTTGTTAGCGCTAGGGTTTGTCTTGATATCAGATTTGCATTACACACTTATCATGGCTGAAAGAATTCATGATGACCATCCTATTGTGACACCTATAGAAAATGTAAAATGATGATAAAGCTTTCAGGCAAATTCATCTTTACTTTGTTTATTTTGCAATTTGTCCCTTTAGCGATCGTCTCACATCCCACATTTAACATTTGTTGGTGAAAGTCTTGATATCGATTTTTGGGGACAGTGACGTGGCTGCTAAACTTGCTGCTCTTGTTATTGGTGTTCGTCAACTGTATGCAGCGTTATTGCTGGCGTAAAGTTTGCTCTGTGGCTAACCTTGGAGACAGCGTGTGTGTGTGTGTGTGTGTGTGTGTGTGTGTCACAGAACCTATTGGTTATTGTTTTAAGCGTCCACGTTAGATCCACGCAGATTGTCTGCGGCTCATATAGGTAATCAGTCTCACCTATTTCTTAACAGCAGATATAGACAGTGAAAATGAGCTGCGATGGTCATGTAGTCATGACATGCTGAAAGCAACATTAAACACACTTCACTACACTTCCAATGTCTGCACATGGAGAAAATTTTGTCAACTCAACACTTCCTGTATCGGTTTAAAATGAAAAGCCCCGTAGCATTTCTGTTCACAGACTCCCTTCATTTGTTAGCAAGGCTTTTATTTGACGGCCATTATCAAAAGCAAACTCAATTTAGCCGCAGCACTTCAGCGAGTTAGCCGTCACGCCCCAGCAGAGGTAGGCAGTGTGGACCCAGCGTAACAGCTGAGCCAAAGGGTTCCACGAGCTGAGGCGACTAGTAGTATCTCCTGTCGACGAGCCGTGCGCTCTACAAAGCGTTCGCCAGAAACACGACTCCAAATGCATGCTAATGTTGAAATTGCAGTCGAAGCTAATGTACGTCTTCAGTAGTCTGAATTGTGAAAGTGCCAAATTTGTCTTTGTGCCTCGGCACTGTTTACTGTAGGGCACATACACAACTACACACACACAGACCCTGGAAACATCACGCTAGCTTTGACTGAACTTGAGAGAATTTTGTGTGTGTGTGCAGAGAGAGCCCCGTGGATTTGATCTCCTCTATTAATTATAGTGTATTCTCATTAGGAAGCATTCATTTTACTGCCAGTCAGCACCAGGAAAGATTACACAATTCAATAATCCAAAATACATACATACATCATGAGTATTGTACATGCACGAATAAAAAAACAGAAATAAATGAATAAAAATTCTAAAAAGCTGTCAGTTTGCTCTTTTGCTTTCTTTTTCCACTTTTTTTAGGTAAGAATTTACATTATCTTTTAATTAATTTTGATTTTCAACCAGCATTAGTCATGTTGAAACCTTAGCACTCGCAGCATGTATTTTGAAGCATCTTTGAATTCACTCTCATGCACAAACAGCAATCACCGTCCATTAATAAATCATTTTGACCACTCCTCGATGTGTTGCGGCTATGTTAATGGCCAATAATGCCACATCAATTGTAGTTTTCATCTTGCGAGAGCAATGCCGTCGCGCAGCTTGATAGTCCTCTGCAGTCTTAATGAATATCTCTGAGCATCTTCAGACCGATCTCAGCTGTCCCCAGGGGGGTCTCCATGGGGCCGGTTGAGGGAGAATAGACACCATGTAGAAAAAAAGATAATGATGAGATGAATGGGGAAGAAAAAAAAAAGTTTGATTGACAACTGCAGACTGCAATTAGTGTGTTCTCTCAAAGCATCTGTGTATTGGAGTATGTGATGTGTATGTGTGTTTATTTTTGGTGATGTTTGGTGTGTGCAGTGATCTGGATCCGTGATCCAGCGGTTCTGATCCGGCACACAGGGACAAGTAGTGCTGGGTGTGAGCTGCCACTGCCAGATGGCATCCTTTATGCCCAACCCTGTCTCTCACACACACACACACACACACACACACACACACACACACACACACACACAACATTTGACCGCACCAGTGGTCTGATGGAATGGTCTTGATTCTGTCAACCTGCCAAACTTCACATCAAACACATGCTGTGAAACCAGTGTAAAATTAATTACTCTTTGTTTGTTTGAGGGCTGTGAAATCGTGTTAAAATTTTTAGCGTTAATGGATCTTATGGCGAGTTCTGCTCCGTGCACGACATAACAACTGGATCCAAATGTATTACAGAGAGAAATATCAATACGCGCTATTAATTGCGGATGTGTCATGTGTTTCGGGGTGTGTGGTCTAAATACAAGCATGCTCTTAAATCAGAAACACACACATCACAAATCGCACGTGTGAAATTACGTCATGCCGCTACTCTTGTGTGGTGAAACCAGATCACATCGTCTTACATCTTGACATTTGCAATGAATGTGGAATATTTTATATGTAGAAACTTTAAAAAAAGAAAAAGCAAAGTTGACCATTTATCTTTTTTGTTTTTCAGACAACCACAGGGTGATATCATTTATGAAATTTACTCTCCCTTTACTCTCCCCCTGCCCTAAAATCTTTCCAAAGGCAGCTCTGAACCTATGAATTGATGTGGTACATGATAGCCTCCTTATTCATCCTATTACTAGAGGCCCTCCTTCAATGAATTAATTTCACTTTTGGGATTTCTTAAATTGTTATTTATGATGGCTCCAAGGATGGCAATGTCAGTCTAGTGGTCATCCACCTTGGTCCGGACTCACATACCTCAGCAGATACATTAATTGATGGATAGTTCCATAGAAAGACAGGGAGACAGATTCAAGTTCTTTTTTTTTTTTTTAAAGTTTGCACTTATTGCTTATTCATTCCTGCGTGGTCTAAACTGGTATTATCAGAGGGCATGTCTGAGCCAGAGAAAAAGAGAAAATCATGGAAATCCGCTGTTCCCTTGTGTTTCCCTTTAACTCTGAATCACAGCAGAGCACAGATCATACATATGTACAGGACTCCTCACTCCCAGACGCATGCAGCAGGTCCATCGCTGCAAATGAACGCGCCCCTTGATATAATTCTCATCAAGGTTCAATCAATTTTCCCTTCCTTTGCCTGCAGCGGTGTATCAAAAGGGTTCTTCATCAATCTCTTTCCCTCTATTCTCTTCTACACCCCCCTGCCGCTCCTCCACTTCAGATTGAGACAGGGGACTTCAGGGGTAGGGAGGGAGGGAGGGGGGTGGGTGGAGTGGGTGGAGTGGCGTGGAAGTTGTAGGGGGTTGTACTGTATGTTGAGGGTGGAGAGTTGATAAAGCGACAAGGTTTCCACGCAGTTCTGTCGGGGTGAGGCTCAGCCAGCGTGACAGAGGCGGGAGAAGTAAGAAAACACATGCAGAGGTGTGATATGTGTTACATTATGGTGGTTTTATTACTGATGGCAGCTCCATGTATGTATCTACACCCACGCAAAAGGCAGAAGAAGAGTGAATCATAGCTGTTGGAGATGGCTCTTTGGCTTATAGGTTGGCTGGTCGACGAGGGGGGGGGGCTGCTAACGGGAGAGATTGCCTGGTTTCAGGGGACAAAAGGTGGATCAGAGGTCACCTTTGCCTGGGTTATGCCTCGTTTGGGAACACCGCTCCTCCACTGTCACACACACACACACACACACACAACCTGGTCCAGTGCTGTGGGAGATGATGGTTAAATGTTTTGGCAGCCGGGTCAGGAGACGGTCGTCCGCTGACCTGCTGCTGAAGGCTGGAGTTATCTGGGGCTCTCCCAGTGATGAATGACCACTTAGTGCAAGGAGCTGCAACCTTGCACTGGCATGACGGCCGGGGTCCCACGCCACTGCAGCCATGCACACACACATAAACACAATAGCTGTACACTACAGAACGCAGGTGGGGGTTATTGTTTGCAGTTTGAATTTTTCAAAATAAGATTCACAAGTTATTTTACTTTTGGAAAATTGTGAAAATATGTTAAATATATATGGTATTAAATATAATTGATGAAAATTAGACAGCAGTGCAAATATTATGTACTTTCCCCTGTACTATCACTATCTTTCTATCATTTTTGGAAATTCTATAAAGAATATATGTATGAACGGTACTTTGTGCCTTTTATCGCAGATAAAGATGACAACGAACTGGAGGGGAGAGGGAAAGAGATGGGATATGATATGCAACACATTTCTTTGATTGGACTCCAGTGTAAGACGTTGCAGTCCACTGTTGGCGCCCAACATCCCCAGTATCCAGGCTGCACCATCGTTTTGGTCACATTTTTCCATGTGTGGAGATATCTACAGTATCTAACCACTAAATCCCTCTTCAGCCATAACATCCTTTTTACACGTCATAATCCTCAGGCCTCACGGAACTGGATAACTGGATAACTTTACACAAAAGTGTCCAACAGCGTCTGATGGCAGGATCAAATGGGGGCTGCATGCACCAACTTTCCTAAGCAATGTAATCATCACAACCGCTTTATGCAGCATTTGTCCAGGTGTGCAACACTGTGCCATCATCCCCATTTGCCCAATTCTAGACCTCAAGACACGCAAAACAAAAGGAGATCTGGTAGAGAGATTGCAGAGGCGGTGAGATGAAACCACGAGGAGACTATGACGAGTGGACACTATAAGTGCAGCATCGCCGGTTTGATTCTGGCAAAACCAACAAACCGACAAAAAGCCCCCCCCTTTTCCATTGCTTTCCAAGTTAACAACTGCAATTGCATCATGACATATACATTCAAATTTCACACACCGAGATGTATGCTTGATTCTGTCGTTTCATGAACATAAGAGATTTGTTTATGGTGTATTTAGTCATCTGTGGGCACAGGGACGGAGACAACCTGCTGCATCGCATCCCGATCTGTTGGGACCCAGATGGGAATATGAGTCCGACGGTGTTTGTCAGTGAGCCCAGATAGGCTTGCTAACCTCCTGCACCTCCTCCTTCCGTCCTTCCTGTTCTCCCATCACCCCATCCCACTCACTCACCCAGCCCAAAAAGCAATACTAAACACAGTAATACCTCTGTTGGTCCCTGCTGCGTGTGGTGTTGCTGAGGTTACCCACTGAGAAGCCTCAAACGGTGTCTCAGAGATGGAGATAGAGAGGGTTTGATTGAAAGAGGAGAAAGAAAGAGAATCGGATGGGGATTCCCAGGGTGACTGTGTTGTGTCTGTCCGCCGACTCCTGACGTGACTTCATTTAGATTTATATCAGCTGCTAAATTAGAATAATCACTTCTAGAGCACTCTGGGCTTTACCTCATTTCTTTTTCTCTTTCATTTTTTGTTTGTCTTTCTCTGTTTCCGAAGTGTCTCTCCCTCAAAGTCATTTGCTTTTTCTTAAAGACGACATAGCTTTACTATCTTATTTTTCCACTTCCTCCCTTCTCTTCTCATGGCCTTACTTCTACCTTCTGTGTTAACAACCCAACACTTCTTTTTTTTCAATTTCTGTCCAGGAAACATTACAACATAACAGATGAATATCAGCTGCAAAACCCTTTGAATACAGGATAGTCAGTCAAAATACTAGTGAAGTTATCTGCACATTGGATCATTAATTGTTAATAGGCTTTATTTGTCTTGGGAAAGCTAGCTGAGAAAATACTTTTCCTCCTCTAGTGAAATCTGCAAAGAACAAATACAATAATCCATTGTCAGTGAGTTGCTCCCCTGGAGCAGTTGTGTATCAAGTATTTTGCTCAAATGCACAATAACAGTTGTTTTTAAAGAAGAGGAGAAAATAACTCATATGCAACGTCCCGTAGATATTATTAGTGCTGAAACAATTTGTCAGTGAGTCGATTGATGAAAGCTGCAAGGCTAATTGTCAGTAATTTTATCATTCATAAGCAAAAATGGCAACCATGGTCCAGTTGCAATCCTGCTTTTCTATCTTTGTATTTAAAACTGACCAATAATTGATGGTTGCAAGTTTATATTGCAGGTTTAGGCGATTTAGTGAATTTTAGAGGTGCCACAGCGTCATATAGATTCAATGCAAAGAGATTAAATAAGAGTTTGCCTGAGCCTTCATGATTCAAAGTAACAATCATATGGGGATAATAAAAAAATAAGACAGATCTGAGGAAGGAAAAGAGGCCGACCTGGCGTACTGGCAGGCATACTCACTGCTAGCTACAACTATATGGCTGCTCAACTGTCAATATTGGTTTCTTTTAACCATAACCACATATTTTCCTAACCTTAGTCATTTTTGTTTCTAACCTAGCTAGACTATAATAATATAGGAAAAAATCAGAAAAAAACCAAATATTAATATTTTTGTAATGGTTTTGGAAGGCACTGCCAAACACAGTCATGCGGCCTGTATAGGCCTCAGATCACAAGATGGATTTGGAAGACAAGTACAAACGGCATATTCTGCTGCTTAGTTTGGAGGAGTTTTTGGAATAAACTGAGCAAGCAGTTCATTCACTGAAAATCTGTCCCAGTTTGATTTACACTCTGTCAGAATCCACCTTTAGATGCCATACTATTCTATTGTCTATGTCTATTGTATTTATTATTATTATTCCCCAGTAGGACACACGATCTGAAGTTAAAAGACTAAATACTGTTAATCCAATAAGTAGTTGCATTGACCAAAGCAGATGACGGCAGCACAGCTCTGTCTTTGAGAAGTATTATTTTATAAGAATTATTATACTTGCCTATCCTTGCTCTACGAGCAGAATGTCATAGTTTGTATCGGACCTCCAGGGTTATTTAGATTTCTAACCGAAAAGTAATGTTCCACTCGAGAAGTACATCTGATGTGCACATGAACGCACCATTAGCCATTATTTGCACACCACTGATCCTCCACTGAGTCCTCCGACATGGTGCCAGATGTGTTCGCCCTGAGTTTAGCGACAGACTTGGACAGACTGGATGGTCTGTGGCCAAAACGTGGCTGTTTCTCCCACTGTGAGGTGACAGCAGGGCAGCCCGATTTAACAACTGGGTCATTCCCAAAAGGAGCCCGGTGGATGTTTGTTTTATGACTTAAGAGGTTTGGTTCTTGTGCGTGCATGCGAACAACAAGGACAAGGAAGCACAAACGGACACCAGCAAACACACACACACACACACACACACATATCACCCACATAATGGAGCTACAGACACACATATACAATCTTACACGTGGATAGTAAATACGATAAGCGCATGAATAAATGCGCGTGCACACGCATTTTAAAGCCATTCTGGAACATGCATGATTTTGAATGAATATACACCGTCACATTTACAAGCTTATACGCAACCCTTCAGACACACAGAAGCATACACACATGCCTGGACACACAGAAGCGTGGACAGCCCTCCCCTGTAAGCACTGCCTCTCTCTGCCTCTCACACACACACACACACACACACACACACACAGAAGAATCCTCAATAGTGCTACTACTCCTAATAATGCTGGAGTGTTGTGGCAACTAGGCTTTAAGCTACAAATTGACTGCTAGCCGCGGGTGGGCTCATGTAGCGGCTTACTAGTGCTACTCCACCACTGTCCATTCAGCCAGAGGAGACTGTTAGACAGATATATGGCCACTTAATTGGCCCATGATGGCAGTGTGGCGGAGTGGTGATCGCCAGCAGAGTGCTAGACACCAGGATGATTAGGGGCCTGTGTGTGTTTTTGTGTGGGGAACTGTGTGTGCATGGGATATGAAGCCAAGCTCAGGGTCTGGGTTCTCTTTTTGTGTATGTCTGAGTTTGTGTGTGTGTGTGTATAAAGAGACTGCTCAGCCCAGCAGGACAGCACCAGGCCTGGACTTATTAGTCACTCGTCTCGAGCTGTCAACCCACACAAAAGGCATCAGACGATTAAAAAAATGAACAGCCGCAAACATATTCTGCACACTGCTAGTCTTCTGCTACGTGTCAGGTGTGTGTGGGTGTGAGGTTTATGGTTGTGTGTGTGTGTGTGTGTGTGTGTGTGTGAGCTTTTTGATGGAGGCCTATTTTCCCTCAGAGTCCACTCTTCCTCTAAGTGGGGAAATCAATGCAAATAAGGGAAGCGAGGAGGACGGGAGAAGTGAAAAGAATGACAAAAAAGGGCTGAAAAAAAATGAAAAACAAACAAAGGCTTGGATTTAAGCAAAGAAAAAAAAAAGGGGAGAGAAGAAGCGAGGGGGAAAAATGGGATGAGAATGCCCATTAAGGTGGGAAATTGGAGCCCTTTGCTGTTAAGCATTCTGCGTATGCCCATATTTCCCTGATGGTGGTGCGAGATTCGCCGGGCCCCGAGTTATCCAGATGAGACCGGCAAGAATTAAAACGCCATATGTTCAGGACGGCACCTCGGCGCAAATCAAACGCTCCTGTAATTTCTCTCAATACAAAAGAGGCCCCTAACATTAGGCTCTCTCCGCTTTGCTGGTTTGTTTATTTCCACCCTCTTTTTGTCATGTTGATGTGGTGATTTATTCTAACTTAGTGCCGGCTTCTGCTGCTCTATAGGTTGTGTGTAAGTACGTGTGTAGACAGCATGTTGGGGTTGTAGGTGATTGACATCAGTGTAGGAATCTCGCTGTGGCCCAGTGACCTTTTCATAATGAGTTTTCCACATTAGAGAGCTTCAATAGCCTGAAACTGTTCTTCTCTCGTGGTTTGTTTGTCACATTAAGTCTAATGGTAACTTATATAGCTTGTTTTTATTTGTATTTCATTTCTGATACCTCATTTAATTTATCAATATATGTACAGTACAGTATTTTTTCCAGACTAATTAAGGTCTCAGTATGGCTCAAATAAGCTATGACTTATCTTTATATGTTTAAATGTCTGGGTGGCCCCACTCTAAAGCGAGACAGAATGTCTGTAGGACGAAGCACGATGAAGTGTGGATAACAGTCTGACAGTCTCTACTTACAGACGTTCATGGTGGTGCACTCGGACGTGCGCATGAAAAGCAAAAGAAGTTGGTTTGAAGAATGAAAGGGAAGTTCAAAAACCTGCCAACATTCTTACCTCTACACAGCCAATCTCTGCCTAATGAAGGCATGATTACCTGAAGTTACAAGTTACAAATACTGGTGGATGTAGAGTAACCCCCTCAATTCTACCATCATCAAGGGGCTTCAAATGCTGTCAATCCAGCAGGATCTTTGTTTAAAGCATATTGAACCCCTCAGAACTGACAAAATTCAATAACTCCAGAAATTCCAATGGGTTCTGTGTTTGCTTTAGTGCCCTCGTTTCCAAAACAAGTGTTTGCGTTACTGGAACAAGTTTGATGTCTTCGTCCAAAAGGATAAAAATACAAGACACCATCATGACCTGCAGGCAGGCTTGATGCAAGTGGCCCAGCTGCTACAGTATGATCACTGGTTTTGACACACATGTCTTGATAAGGCTCTTACTTTATTAGTTCATATTTTTCTAATAATAGTTTCCTGAATCGAACTATACAATTAAGAGCTCATTGCAATTAATTTAACTTAGTTAGTGTGCTGTGAACACTGTTCCCATTTCTCTTTAATGAGTACCAAATTATGTAGAAACCAGAAACCGGCTTCCAATCATTTGCAGTTAAATATTAGTTCGTGTTACGGGAACATTAAACAATGGCTTTTGTGTAAATGTCGCCGGATGAATGCTAAAACACAGTGTAGCAGTGGCACAAGCAGAGAAGTGCCACGTGATCTGCGAACTGATTCAGTATTGTCAGCCGCATAACACTGTCTAGCTAAATTTGGCTAACATTAGCCACCAAAAGCCAATGGCCATACCAGACAAAAGAGGGCTGCCGCAGCAAAACTCCTGAATGTGTTAAATTGAGTAGCTGTGCGAACTCTAGGCGTTCTACACCACTTTTACGTTTGGTTAACTCATCCTGTCGCACTTTATGGGCAGTTTGATACATCCAAACAAAAAATTTGCAGTTTTGCATGATGGGGGTCTTTGTACTGTCGCAAGCTTTCTTACCAAAACTCTCCCACCTTCATGGCATGCCCTTCTGCCCCCCCTCCCCCACTGTCCACCACCAGCCTTCCAATAACGTCTCTATCACTATCTTTTTTTGAAAATGTTGCCCCAGCCTCGTCAGTCCCCATCGGCCCGACTCACACCAATAATTGTGTGTTTTCAACCTCTGCCGCCTTCGGCTAATTTAACCACAGATTGAAATGGAATGACCCCCCTCCCCTCACCACCACCACGCCCCACTACCTCCACCACACACACACACACACACACACACACACACACTTACACCCTCTGTGCTGGATGGCAATCAGGAGTCTGAATGAACTGTGTTTCCTCGGCAGACGCAAGGCTGATTCCAAAGCTAATAGTCATTGTTTGAAGTGACACCGCTGCCCTGGCATTTGCTTAACCTTCTGTCTTATGCACAAGGCAGAGTCAATGCACAATCCCTGCTTAATTAATATCTTCCCTCTCTTTCCACTCTCCCACTCCTCCCCCCCACCCTCCCTTTCATCCCTGCAAAACCAGACAGAGAAAAAGAAAGATTAACAGTGTCATTTTATAGATTTTAGAGCTAAAGCAGATGTTTACTGTATACCTACCTTTTACAGATCAACTACTACTAGTGATGGGACATCCACCGAGAATTTATGAGTAGAAACATAATTTCAAAACCAGTCATAGCTACTTATTTTCTGTAATTGCCTCTTTATATAGTAGTTTCATTGCTACTGGCAAAGTGCCTGTTAGAAACTAATGCAACATGCCTTTATGGGGTTTTCTATGTATATAAATACATATTGTCCATCTTCACATACAGTCTATGATGTAAACAAAGGGAGTGAACATCAAGCGCAAACAGAAGTTGCTCTTCTTCTGCTGTATTTGCTGCCTTCACCGGTCCATGCAAGCGTGATTCTAGAAGCTGACTTGTTGTTACTACCACTAACCACAGGTTAAGCTCAAACAAATAGGACTAAAATCTTAAGTACTTTCCTGACAGCTGAAGTTAAAGAACAAAGACGCGAAAGAGAATAAAAAGGACAGCAACGACTGCATCGGCTGAGCTTTAGGGGCAGGTAAGTGGAAGTCAAGGCGCACACAAACACGTGCGTGCATACCAGAAGCAAAAGGAAAAGATGTCACGGATCTCCACACACATGCTTCAACCATTTCAGAGGGCCGCTATGTTAAATCCACTTTTATTTCCAACCCTCATGCTCAAGACTCCACACTCCTAAATAAGAATCAATGCCTAGTTAAGACTGAGACCCTGGCAATAAGCCCGAGTATAAAGCGGGAGGTAAACAATGCCTCCACTGCTCCCTGTCTCTAGCACACACACTGAATCATAATCCCTCCGCTCTGAAGCTTTCTTCTCTCTTACTTAATTCGGTCCTATTCTTTTTTTTATTCTCTTGTGATGTTTTATGAATGCTCCATCAGACCAAAGAGCAAATGTAATCTACTCAGTGGGAGAGAGTGCAAAACAGTGACAATGTGACTAATCAAAGAGGGGACCAGCTGACTTCAAACTGCATCACAAACATATCACAAACACATTATATGCATTATTCCCACAGTGAAATTAAACTACTCATTCAAATATATTGTAATAAGAATGTGGTGAAGTGCATTAGAGAAGATCTGTTTGCTATACTGCTGCACTCGCAAGCTTTTAACCCTTGGAGTTACTGTGTATTGTGAATTTGAGAACAATGCATCTTGTCCTGATTGTAAGGATTATAATGGATCAATTTAATAATGATGTTCTGATTAGTCCGATTAGAGTTTGACAAAACGGGCAAACAGCAATATTCATACTTTTGAAATGAAGCTGCTTCTGAGGCTACTTCTCAGAAAATAACTTCTGGTGTGAAACCTGAACTCGTGTGGCTACAAAACCAACTCTTGTAATGAACGGCACACAATTAAGACTCCTTACCACCCTTTGGTGCACTTAGATATTGGAATGAAATACTTGATTGTGGTGTAAGGGCATCACATTACGTGGCTAATTGAAATGTTTATTACTGCAAGTACAAAATAAGGGGAAAAGAAATCCTCCTGTAACAAATTTGCACTTGAAAGGGAAAATAAATGCCTTTGTGAAGAAAAGTATATGTTTTCATGATCAACTGATGATTCAGACTCGACACACAAGCTTTCGCTCTTAATTTTATGAACACACGTGAAGTCCTGTTGGTGCTGTCAATCTTTTTTTCCACCGGTAGTTTGTCTAATCTAGATTATCACAGCCATGCAATACTATTGATATTACAGTGTAGCACTTTCCACAGGTCACAAATCAATGATTCTAATTCTCATGTACAAATTACTGTAATGGTGTTATTATATGGGAAAGAAATGGAAACTGTACTAGCACTCAGGATAGATAGGTCATTGTATTAAATTCATATTCTACACAATATTTTAAGCATAATTAAATCCACATTAAGACAACGTTAAGATTAACAGCTCCCGTCTTTTGAGACATTTTGAAAGACCGTTTTATAAGTTACCTTTTCAAAATAAATAAACATTTACTCTAATTCAAAGAAAAAAATAACAAAAAGCAAAGCTATTATAATAATATTTTGATGCTTTTTGTAATACCACACAGTAAAAAAACAAGGAAAAACTCTGGCTGAAAGCTCATTTTAAATGACATATTTTCAACCTCCCTCTAAAGGCAGAAAACAACATGACTGCCAGAAACAATGGAGCCTTAATGTGGACATGTGAAATGTATAACATGTATAATATGTATAATGCAGTCTCTATATATAAAAACACAAAAAGCATTTCCTGTGGCCTTTGTGTAGCATATGGAGTGTTTGGAGGAGTTATACATAATTTTACTTCTGCCTTTTCAGCCACCTTACCATTTCTGATGACAGGATGCCATGCTACCATCCCGCCACTACAGGAGTTTCTTTTCCCGCCTTTTCTTACAGCAACATCAATCAATCGGATATACGAATGATCATTGCTACAACAAGCATTCTTTTTCTGAAAACCCCTACATAAACATAAAGGATGAGTCAAGTCTCTTGATATATCACAAGTTCATTTTTGTGTAACATTTCGTATTTTTAGACGTCAAGAAGCACAGGCCGAAAACACGAAGGGGTTAAATATTGAAATCAAGTTTTTGCAACATTATTAAATGTCGGCTATATGACTGACATTGCCCCGCAGAGTGGACATGGAATTATTTTACGTACGTGACATAAAAACTACACTGTCTGGACCACTGTGTTGTGTGTAGGAGTGGACCCATCTGGACAGAGAGGTCAGCTGTTTGCTTTGCCTCCTCTGTGTCTATTGGAGTCTCTCTCTCTTTCTCTCCCTCTCTCTCTCTGGGGGGGTCCGATGAAGTGGTCAGCAGTTGACAGGTGCTGCCATGGCTGACAGGCCAAACACAGCATGTGTGTGCATGCGTGCATTTGTGTGTGTGTGTGTGTGTGTGTGTGTGTGTGTGTGTGTGTGAGATGCTGCTTGAGGGCACATCGGCCCTGTGCTGCAGAGCATGGCGGGAACAAAGCCACAGGGACACAGAGTCAATGACATCTCTCTCGCTCTCTCTCTCTCACCTGCTTTTCTTCAGTCACAAATTGTATTTCACCAGCACAACAAAGAGAAAAGGGCTGGACTCATCGTTTTTTTACTTGAACAGGCCATTACGGTTGTGTTTGTGTTGTAACCTAAGGCAGGAAAAGATTACAGCATCATGGTGTGAGGACTAAGCTAATAAGTCACTGGGTGGGCCTGACACTCATAACACGGGGAATTCTCATGGGACCACTGAGGTGAGGGCATGTGACTGACTGAGGCAGCTAAGGGCCACTCTTTGGTAGCTTTGCTAAGTCATCTACGTGTGCTGCTCCAAAACTAGGATCTTAAATCTGCAGCCACAGCAGTACTTTGACCTCAATGCTATCAGCAGCATAGCAAGATGCTCAACACGACAATGTTAACATGCCGATGACGGTTGCCATCTGATTCTGGAATGAAGAGCATGTGTATCCACATCAAAATTTCACAGCAGTGCAGTCCATGAGATATTTCAGTCGAGGCCAAGGTGGGCTGATGAAAACTGGCATCACGAAGGCTATTTTGGGCTAAAAATTGTAAGCACTGCAGAAGCAGAAAAACTGTCCTTGAAATTTAAAATTTGGTTTTAAAAAATAATTTTTTTTTTTACCAAAGAGTGAACAAAAAAAGAACAACCCTCAGCAAATCTCTGAACTTTTGACTCTATTTAAGTGCAACATACAAAGCAAGACCTATTTCTGTGATCTGACAGTTATTTTCAGTGGTAAAGTGTTCTTGGCATGCCATTCACACAGGTGCATATGCTGTAGAAGAAAAGGTGATGAATCCACAAAACCTCAGCACACTTATGGTAAATGTACTGAATAGCTACATGTCAGTCAATAGACATTTGTTAGGACTTCCACACAAATAATAAAACAGGCCTGCATAGAACAACAAGCAACTCTGGGGACCAAGCACTCAATCATCCATAAGGAAAACACCTGGGTAGAGGCAGGTAGCAGCAAAAAATTAAAACCCATTAAGGTGAAATACCAGTAACACACCCAAAGTAATCCATAGATCTATGGGCGGTGTCACCAAATCACAAAAAACTAAATAAGACCGGCAGCCCGAACAATAGACACCCAAAAACATCAAAAGGCACTCCATACAAGTAGAGTAAAGGGTTATTAGCCACTGCCGCACACACAATACATAGAGAACGGCATGAAGAAACATGAATAACTGTCATAACATGACAAAGCAAGTCTATAGAAAACACTAGTTCTCACACTGACAATGAATAGGTCAGCATTCCCCTGTAAATAGAACATTTTCTCTCTACTCCACTCTGTTGTGATATTGGGCTATACAAATAACTGAACAGTCAAAGTCCAGTCAGGTAACAATAGATGGAGGAACAGGCAAATTCATCGAGAAAACGTAATATAAACGTGAAGATTTCGAGGAAAACAAACATTTCGTGTTATCATTACCTGTATTATTTGGATTTGACAAGTCCTGCCACTTCTGCTGCTTTTTATTTCTGTTCCATTTCTGCTTTGACTTCATTTTCTGTTTCCAACAACTTTCCTGCAACTCGCTTGCAAAGTGCTTGTTGGAGCATAATGAAGGTACAGTATCCATCCATCCATTGTCTTTACTGCTTAAGGGTCACGGTGGGGGGGTGGGGCAAACCAGCCAGTCAATCACACTCACCAACTGACCTAACCTGTATGTCTTTGGACTGTGGGAGGAAGGCGGAGGACCCGAACAGAACCCAGGCTAACACAAGCAAACTCCACACAGAAAGGCCCCAGGTTCAAACCACGACCCTGCTGGCCAGTGGATTCGAACCTGCAACCTTCTTTCTGTGAGGCAACAATCAGCTGAAGTAGATTTTTCTCAAAATGTATCCAAAAGTAAGAGGTTAATACCATTTGAAACCCTGTGACACCACCTGCAGCGCCACCGTTCTGCCCGACCACAAACATCATTTTAAATAATCATTTCCTGCATAGGTCACATGACACTTGCCGTTGACACCCCAGTCGTCCCCAGAGACTCTGTGTTTATTATACACAGAGCAGTAGTTTGTGCACATCCATCTCCTCAGCTCAGCCCCACCACGTTATGATGCACACTTTCCTCTTGCCCCATCACTTTACCCGCTCCACCGTGGATGCGGTGTGACTGGTTGTAGTAGTGGATCCCTTGTACGCTTGACCAAGGGAATGCGTGCATGTGCATGTGTGTGTGAGCTGTTCCTCCCCATGTTGGTATCTAAATTAAATTGTCTTTATCTCCTCCAGAAAAAAAAGGAAGAGGGAGGATGGGGAAGGCTGGGGAGTGGGTGTGAAAATTAATTTGTTAGATCAAAAAATATTTAATTTTGCTGCACATCAAACAAACTTTGTCTTCAGACAGGGTGTACTGAGGCGGGCCCGCCTTTTTCTTCTTCTTCCTCTTCTTTTTCTTCATCTGCTTCCTCTTTTTTCTTTAATTAAAAAAGCATTCTATTATTACAGCAGATGAAAAGGAAACATCTATTCAAACAGCACAGTCGTACCGGACTACCACTAATCTTTTGGTAATTATTTTTTAATTGAATCTTTTGAGCACAAAAGCCCTGAGCAGATGCTTGTATTACTGCGGTCCCACATCGCGCGGCACGCCATGTATACGAGATGATGCCTGCCTCGCCACAAGCGAACGGCAGGACAACACGGAAATGAAAGAAGGAACTTGGGAAAGAGAAATAAAATCAAGGGGGATGAGATTGGACAGAAGGAGAGGAGAGGGAAGTCGGCGGAGATGGAAAGTTCTGGATAGATGAACAGCTCAGCAGCTCTTTAGAGGTCTAAATGTGCGGCGTGTTTGCACACACACTTATAAGAATCCTTTCTGCTGATACACACACTTAGATGTAAACTGAGAGGTCAAGCAGCTTGAATCTAAACTGCGCCTTCTTACCTCAACAACTTCTACTCCAATCCCTCTTTTTCGTCTGGATGCTTCCAAACTTCCTCAGCATCTGCAGAGTGCTGATTACCCATACACATAATGATCAGTCTTAAGGGAATGGAGAGTGGTGCTTTACTTAAAAAAAAAAAAAGAAAAAGCTCCAAAAGATGAACCCAGTTTAAACTTTCCAGCGTTTTACCTCCCAGAAAGGACCTTAAAAACACCTTATTACCACAGAGATCCCCATTTCACTGACATTTGATATGCTTCCACGTCTGAGTGAGGGATCCTGGATGATGTGTGTGTGTGTAAAGTTCTCCCTCAAAGATGCCTCAGAAGTGCTTAAAAGACATGTAGAGGGAGATGCAAAGAGGGGCTTAAGGAGCAAGCAAATAGGAGCGGCTCGGAGAAAGAGACATCTTTAGCTTGGCTGTATGCAACAGCATATTGGCGCTTAATCATGTCGAGTACCCGTCAGAGCTCACCAAAGCCGGTTAAATCACATTACTCGTGCATTGTGCATGTATGTGTGTGTGTGTGTGAAGGAGTGTGTGACCATACTTTTATGGGCCTGTATAAGTGCAGGACAGAGTGAGTGTGTGAAGGTGTTAGCCCAAACTGTACATCAGCTTGGTTGTGTCACTATGGCTGAAGCTTTTTTAGCTCATATTTATCAAGCATCACGGAGTGAGCCATCAGTCCCAACTTGCCAGAAATTCCTCGGATGACTTTTAGGCCTACGAGTGAAAGCGTGGCTTTTAGTACAATATCATAACGTGTAGTCAGCAAATGCGTATTTCTGAGCCTTTAACAACAGCTCTTGTTTTAAAACGAGTCGAGCAGACGCATTGAAAAGTTGGCATTCTTCAGTGTTTGTTCATTGGCTAGCCGACGGTCGCTCAGCAGAACTGAGAAACCCGCTTTTGTCCGTGTTTGTCTGAAGGACCTATTATTTCAAAAATGAATGAATTTTGAAAGGCGAAGCTTCCACCGTCCTTGTAAACTGCACGTATGAACCACGACAGGGTGGTGCTTAGTGAGCGGCCAGTGAACGAGGAGCTTTCATGTGACATACTGGGTTTGTAACACCTGTCCCATAGCCTCCTATAGTGTGAGAACCAGACAAGCATGATAACGATGTACAACATTGTTGAATATCATCATGAGACTGAAATGATTTAGTAGATTAGTCATCGCATTTTTGCATAATTGAGTAATTTAGTTATCTGGGATTATTCGCCTATAAACTCACACCAACTAGGTCCGTCATTAAAACTACAATAGGTGATTATATTTTCAATTCCAGCTTCATAAATGACTCTCAGGTAGCAGGTATTTTTAGTTTAACTTTCAGTGTGATTCCAAGCAATGATTCCGCTTGATAAATACAAGCCCAGATTTTAGAGACAAAGGTTGAACCAGCCCCCGGTGCACACACACCGAGGCACAAACGATATGTGTATTCCCATTATAAAGATGAACTCATCAGTATTCGGACTGATCAAATCTGGCTAATGAAAACACGCAGACGGAGGCAGATAAATGGCCAGTAAAAGAGAAGGATGCTGCTGGATGTGGGGTGGTGAGGGGCGGGTGGAGGGGGACCGGGCGACGAAGAGGACCAACTCCGAGAATGAGAGATCAACAATGCCATAAATAACCTTGAGAGAAGTCACCTATCCTCCCGCAGGCGACAGCTCGTCAGGGAAATGAATGGGTTGTCACTGTCGTCTTTGTGCCCATGGCTGAGGGCACTGAAGCTGGCACCGCTGCACTCCACACAAATGGAAAGAAAAGGTTTTCGTTCCTTTCTTAATGTCTTCGCAACTCCTCCCCCCCCCCCACCGCCTCTGCAAACTCACACACAAACACACACCTAGGCTCACAAACACTCTTTGGAAGCGTGCATCCACTTAAGCAAAAAAAAAAAAACGACACACCGAAGCGAGGAGGGGAGTCGATGGTGTGTGTGTGTGTGTGTGTGTGGGAACGTGCATGGGAAGACACACTCACGCACACACACACACACACACACACACACACTCTCAGGCCCACTCATTCACGGCTCACACACCTCTCCATCTCTCCGTCTGTCTGTCTCTCTCCCCGTATCTCCATTTGTCTCTCTCCGGACTCCAGGTGTGTTGCTTGGATTCCCTCCCCACAGCATTTTATTCTCATTCGACACAATATTTACCCACAGTTCAATAGACACCGGGGCTGCGTCCTACAAACACTGCCAGGGGAACAAAGTGTGTGTGTGCTGTGTTTCTTTGTGCTTCTCGTACCGTGTGGATGAAACAGATCAACAGCTCGGAGCTATATGCACATTGTTTATCAAATTACAAGCACCTTTATTACACCTTTATTACTCAGCAAGTATTTGCCTGCAGAAACTCATTCAAACATATTGTGAAATTAGTGCAGATGCTGTCATTATTTGTTTGTTTACTTGAAATGTTTAATTCATAATGACAAAGGCCTCATTGACTTTCATTTTTTTGTTATTTTTTCATAAAGTCTACAGAGTTAACAGCGGCTACCTGTTGGCCACCTGCAAAAGTTCCGCCTAGAGAAAGCTCTGGGTTTCCCCTCTTAGGCTACAGTGTTTGAAGGTGATCACTGTGGCTTCCAGGTGGCCTCTGTGTTAGTGGGGTGGGGGGTGGGGGGGTATTACATGGTACTTGGAAATGGAGAATTGTTTTTTTCTTTTAATTTTTGAAAATTGTTAATTTTTCAAAACATAGCATTAGCTTCAAGTGCCATAATAAATGCGCTCTGTGATCAGCTCAGTGTTTACGAGGCAAGAGCATCAGTCGTGTTGAATGCATCAGAAACACGGACAGTCGGCGGTCGAGAGCGAGAGAAGCAGGAAAATGAAGCCACTAAGTGGGAAATACGGGCCTGTTTCCTCCCATGTAATCTGACGTAGCACAAAATATTTAAGATTGGATTAGTCTTTGCTGCTGGTAGTCAGAGGGCGGAGAGAGGGAGGCCGCTCGCACTCATTCCGTAAGTCAACACATGTGGCCTCGTAGTTATTGTCAGATGAAATCTTTTGCGGCCCAAGAGCCGACACAGCACAGACCTGCACCAGAGTCGTAGCCTTGTCATTGACAATCACTTATTTATCTGACACCCAATCCACATGCAAGAATTATGCCGACAAAATAATGCAATATGAAAACAGCCCAAAGCTGTAATACATAAAAACGCTCCGCCACATGTCCTGATCAATCATCAAATTGTCTTTTGCAAAGCTGCTCAGGCTCTGTCAGATTGTGTGTGTGTGTGTCTGTGTGGGGGGGGGGGGTCGTGAGTGAGACGAAAATTCAGCCACATATTCTCCATTGGACTGAGATATGGACTGTGATTCTGCAGCTATAACATCCTCCTAAAAGATATTATGATAGCATTGATAGAAAAGTGTAGAAAATGTAAATGATAGCCCTATCGACCTCACATTTCTAAAAGACATTTTTTTTTTGGGTTATACAACCCCCAACTTAATACCAACTTACTGTACCCTCCACTTCTGTGTGTGTGTGTGTGTGTGTGTGTGTGTGTGTGTAACATAGCTGCTTTGTCAGTGAACGAGCTGACGTGTCGAAAATACATGACTCCAGCATTATTCCACATATTCCCATCTCAAAAAAAAAGTCACGGGCTCCTTTTATATAGAGAATGGCTTCACAATTCATTTCAATTTCCTGCAGGGCCCGAGTGACTTCAGAGAGCGGGTAATCTGACGAAGAACTCCATTTAGCCTCGCACTTACATCTTAACCCCAAAACCTGATATTTCACAAACATGACTCTATTGCGTGTGAGGAACGCTGCCTGTCGAGTTTATTTAATTTGAAAAAGGCCTGGGCGTAACATATTACAACCCCTCCCTCTTTGACATCAAACCCTCGCCTAAAGTGACGCTCCACACAAGTAACCGGACTACTTACATCACAAAATGGACTCTAAATGCAAACAGGCATAACTAGGGACAGCCAAATCATACCCGCCCCCCCTCCCTTTCTTTTTCTCTTTTTGCTTCATCTGGAAGAGGGTTCGGGGGCCTTTTTTTTTCTTCAAATTTCACACTGCGTAGTATTGTGCTTGGATAAAAATGAAGCAGAGAAATGAGGAGAAAGGGACAGAGTGAGAGAGAGGGGATGGAAGAAGAGAGAGAAAAATCAATAGTGAGGACATAGCTGGGGGGTTTCCATATTGCATTTTGCATAGACGTCGGCTGTAATTTGCCTTTGATCTTGGTCCCAAGATGACTCACTGAAGCCATCTTCCACAGCCAATTGGGGGTGGGGGGAGGGAGAGGAGGGCAGGGGAGAGAGGGGGAGGCATGGAAGGAGTGGGTGGAGGGTTAAGAATGGAGAGAGAAGGAGGGGGGAAGCGACCACAGAGCCCGGATGCCAGGCCAGGCCTTCATCTCCAGTTCATGCATTCTGCTGAGATGTCTTTTTTACTGCAGACTGGATGTAATGCAGACTCTCCTGGCTGCACACAGGGGACCCGCTGGAAGTCCAGTATGTCCAGTTTGCCCAGACGGACTGATGCACTGGGCCTGGCAGGCAAGGAGGGGGGAGCGTGGGGGGGGCAGGCCTTCATCTGTTGGTGTATAATCACAAAATGCTCTCTTTATGGTGCTTTCCTTTCATGTTCTGTATTATAACTCAATAGATACTCACAATAGTTGTCATCGTTTGGCTGCACAAACTGCATCCCAGGATTTAAAAGGTTAACAGCAACAAAAATAGATTAAAAAAAATAAAAACTGAATCGATCGTGTCCATGTCTCCTATTAAAACACCCTTGTTCATTGTTTGCTTGATTTGCTCGATGTTGGTGACATGTTGGTGTTGCTTCGATTTCAGGATCAACCAGAGTGACTGTAGTGATCAATTTTTTTCTCCTTTCTTTCCATAAAATGTGAAATAGTCAATCCTACAATGTAAAAATACTCTTTTAAGTAAAATAAAGTGAAACTACAACTACAACTTAGATTTAAAAATTGAAATTTGTTTCAAATTGTTAATAAAGTTAAATGTGCTTTAAACTGTACTCATATGTAAGTTATGTGCTTTACAGAAAGGCCCCCTTTCTGGGTATTATTATGTCACTAATACATTTTTATTTTTCTTTATTTTTACATGCTGTTTCATCAGAATCAGGTTTGAGTTTATAGCAACTTTTCATATTACAACAAATTTGCCTTTGTGTATTGGTGCATATTCAAGATACATAAATATAAAATCTAGTTTTTTAAAATTAACACTCAAATAAGCTCTGTCGTTTTTGTAGGAGAACTACAATAAAGGAATGTAGAGAGTGTGGATAAAGCAATAAAAGGTGCCGATACAATCAATAGTGTGATAGTGCAAGGCATCAACAAGGCATCATTTCTAACACTGTTTCACACTTCATAAGTTAATGGAATCTAAAGTAACTAGTAACTGTGGCTGCATCTGATGAATAAAGTAGAATGAAATGGAAACACTCTAGAAAAGTACCTTGAAACGTACATATGTAAACGTACCGCGGTACTTTGAACTACTGGTGACCATATGAGACAAATCTATTGCGTTGACACACCGTATTGAACCTCGTGTGTTCAACTGTAATGGCACGTGATTAAAAATCACTCTGGATGCCGGAATGGTATGAAATAAGGAATGAAGACATAAAAGTAATTAATAGATAGAGCCGTCTCAGAGAGAAAAGAGGGGAGGATTCGTCATCTCCTCTCTACACAATGCCATTGTTCCACGCTACATTCACTACCCCCCTGTGTTATTAATGATCCTGCCTTGCAGAACATCCATTTCTCTCTTTTGGCTCACTCGCTGTCGCAGGAAACTTTTTTGGGGGAGCTTTTTGTCCCTCCTTCCCCTCCGCCACCGCCATCACCATCTTTTTACATGCAAAGTCGGGCACGCGTGTGTCACCGTACTGTATGTGCTCTCCAGAGAGGTGTGCGGGCTCAGAGGTACTGCTGTCTGAGGAGCAGGGGGCTCGGCTGGATGGTTGGTTTTTTTTTCAGACACCAACACAGGGGAGAAACTTTCATCCTTTCTATAGCTTGGGTTGTTTGGCAAGTTTACATCTACTGTATCGGCTGTTGAATATTCCATCCATCAACAGTGCGAGTGAAAAGGAAGCATCGGCTCACGTCTGACACTGATGATGTTGCGGGTGTTTTACCAGCGCCGTTCGATTTTTGTCTTGTTTTACAGAGGCACAAAAAAAAAAAAAAGATTCACTAATGTTTGCTTTTCAAACAGCAACGAGACGCAAACACCCTTTTCAACACATGCAAGCCTTTACAATTGCTCTTAATCTTTAAAGCTAAGAAAGTGCATTCAAAGTTAAATTGGCAAGTTATGATGCTCCAGCAAGTTTCCACTAATGCTGCATTTCTGTCATAATTTGGCCTCCACTGTCAAGCATACTGGAGGGTGTTTTTGTTCTCATGCTAGCACCCAGTTTCTTGGTGTGGGTAGCAGAATTTGATATTATTTGAGGCTTATTCCTAATCGTCCAGACGGTAAATATTGCACACTTCTTCTGCGGTGGCCTAATGGGCATGTAACTTTATAGGCAAACATGTGAAGTGGTATTCCTCCAGTGACTGGGAGCTTAGAGTGAGTGCCAGGCACTCCCTGAAGATGAAAGACTTGTCAGATGGCACCGTCTAGCTCTGCACAGACACTTATGAGAAACAGACCTTCAGGAGAGGCTAAGTGTCCAATCTCTTGTGACTAAGAACAGTAATAGAACACAATCACCAGTAAATGGAGGACTATTTCAAAGCCAGCAGCGCAAGCTCTCCTTGTGTTTTGGCATCGTCCCTCGTTGAAATGTACACCTTCACCATCCCTCACCAGGAGTGAACTGTGGATTATTGCTATTATTACACTTCATAAATCCCCTCTGTTCGTATGATTGATGATTTTCCACTCCGCGCTTTACACGGTGTGGTGAATCTTTTTAAGAAATTTGGTTTCTTGTTCTGAAGTTTCAACTTCAGTGATATTTTTTTTAGCTAAAGTCCATTTGGCTGTCCATCTTCTCTGCTGGGCTGAATTAGCATGCAGTTTCGATAATCTACCCCCTTCGTCTCTCCTGGCCTAGTCCTCAATCCCTAATGATGAAATGAATTACACTGTCTATTGTCAGAGTGCTTTAATCATATTAGCTTCTGCTAAAATGACAGAGCATTGTTCAGGGCCCCAGACAAAAGAAGACACATCTAAGGTACAATGGACCTCGGATCTCTCTCAGTGAATTACATTAATTCTAAATAACGTCATGTTAAGCTGCCGATCCAATAGAGGTAGTAAAAGAGGTTTGACTGGAATGGCATTTGCACCTTCATCATTGCTCCTAATGAGACAGTAGAATACTGATGGATGTTCACTGACATTAAAAAGGGCTTTTTCCCAATTGGGAATGGCTTCATTACATCTGCCTGTCTTATTTTAGGCTTGATTATTGCATCAGTCATTCTATATCTGTTTTTGGATGATTTTACAACCAAAATCTAATTAAAAGTGTAATTAAAATATAAGTATTTAAGAGGCTTAAGGGCCCAGCTCTGTCAAAATACTGGCATTAAGCCAAGGTGAAAACCACACTCTATGGCCACATACTGTTTATTTCAGTACCTTTGGTCTTGGGCTGTTTTTCATTGTGTGAGCCAGGCCTCTTTGTTCAAATTAAGGGAAATCTTGGTGCTATAAAGTTGAGATCCTCAATGGTACAACATTTTGGAGCAGATCCAAAAGGGACTCATGAAAACTCTATCCAAACCCAACATGCATAATTCTTTCCTTTTTTCATGTTTTTCTAAAGAGACCCGATCTGAGCGTTGCTGTGTTGGGCTGTTTTTCATTGTGTTGGGCTGTTTTTCATTGTGTGGGGCTGTTTTTCATTGTGTGAGCTCCAATTAAGAACAATCTTAATGTAACATAATAGAGTTCTTCATGGGCTCTTTGGGTGCAATCCAAAAGGGACCAGTGGACAGTCAAACCCAGTCCTTAAATACCCAAGGATAATAAGACCCAAACAGAGAAAGAACGCTAACACCAGCAAAGACATGGTGCTCCATCAGTGAAGAAGCAAATGCTTCTCCCAGTTTGTTGTCTGGGATCTTGGCAGGCCTGCACAAAGCCCTAACCTCAACCCTTCCTTCAGTATGTGCTGGAGTGCTAACTGTGAGCTGGGCTTTATCACCCAGGGTCAGTGGCGGACCTAACTAATGCTCTAATGCCAGAATGGGACAAAGCTCAACACCTAGTGGGAAGGGTGAAACCAGAGGAGTGAAAGCTCATGGTGTGGTGTTGGAATGAAGAGTTCAGCTGTCACATAGAGGTGAAATGTGTCCTCATACCTTTGGCCGTGTGTGGAGTCAGAATTCTCACGTTTTTATTCCAGTTCTAGTCTTAGTTTTCCTTTGAATTTGCATGAATTATATCTAAAGCAGCACACTTGAACATTTAAACCTGATGCTATAGATACAAACACATACACACAGTCCACCACACACACACACACACACACACACACACACACACACACACACACGTATTGAAAGCAGACGTACACACACTTATTCATGCGGGCAGGCTGTAGCTTCAGCTGTGGGGAAATTGCTAAACGATTGGCCGAGTCCTTAATTCAATAATTTCTACTGGGTCCTGGCCCACCCCCGTAGCTGTTCATTGATGAAGGCGCTTTAAGGAGAGCAATATTTAGCATATCTGGCTAAATGGTCCTAACAAGCCCCAGCTTGCACTGTGTTAAAAATTAATAAATAATAAAAGAAGGAGAAAGTGTGATGTTGCCAGGGAAATAATTTGCCTCTCTTGAACCGATGATGGCATGCACTTTATGTAAATTGGTGTCTAGGGACAACAAAATCCCTCTTAATACATATGCAGACTTCATAAAAGAGAGAATGAGAGAGAACGAGAGAGAGAGAGAGAGAGAGAGACCAACCAGGGGAAAATGGAGGAGATGAAGAGAGAGAGAAATAGAAAGTAGGAGGGAAAAGAAAGGATGACAAATACCAAGTCAGCACAAAATTAGACATATGTGAATTTTATGTCCATAAAATCAATGTAAAGGTCCAGTTCTTCTGATAGAAACATTAGAGGCTTTGTGTGTGTGTGTGTGTGTGTGTGTGTGTGTGTGTGTGTGTGTGTGTGTGTGTGCATAAAGCCTGCAGGCAGTCTGAAGTAACTCACAGATAACTGTAGGAATTCTGACTTTTTCGTCATGTTGCTCCTTATGAATACCGTAGTGAACACTGTAATATGTTACAGCATCATCTCTACTTTATATGTGATAACATATACATATACGTACAATTTAATCTAGTATAGGCTGTAATGAAATTTAAATGTATGGACCCATCCCTGCTCATGAAGTGTACATCTTGTATGTATTAATGCACAATACAAAATAATGTTCCAGAAGATGAAATAATTGTGACGGTTTGGAAAGACGTTGCTTTTCAACATTCACCCCAAGAAAGCTGCGCGTGTTTAGACAGTTAAGATTTGATCTCAATTTCCATGAAGCAGCGAGCGAGTGGATCATTCTCATGTCTTTGTGCAGAGACAGAAAAATCACTGCACACACGGCAACTTAAACTGAATTAGGAGGAGGACCTGTTTGGTTTATGTGCTGCTCTCGTCACAGAAGATCCATCACCCAATGAAAAAGACGGTTCAGTAATGTTAGGTAAACAGGCGGTAATGAACTACAGGCCCAGAACTGGCAGTGAGTCCTCAGCATTGACATTTGGCCATGACTACAACTACAATCTGCTCAGCGTAGCCTGTACTGGCAGCACCGGGTCACAGTTATTCACAGCAGTGGAAGGAAGAAATGTATTTTTTTTTTTCTCCTGATTTTAAGGTTTCGTCTACACCGAAGGAGTACAGGAGACGAAATGAGGAAAGCGTGGCGCTTTGCTGGTAATCTGCTCGACGATAAGATAAAAAAAAGTGCTGATGATCAATAATTAATCTTTGAAAGTAATGTCAGCATGCAGATTAAGGAAAATACAATAAACACTGTGATATACAGATTTTCAAGAAGGGGTAGTTTGAAGAGAGGAGAAAGTGGATGAGCACACACTGTATGGATACAGAAACATACACACACACACACAAACATGTGCACGTCGCTCCATTTCGATGTCTCCACCCCCCCACCCCCCCACCCCTCAACCCTCCAGCCCCCAGCTCCCCATCACACCCCGCTCGCTCTCTCTGAGGAAGTTTTGAATCCTGTCATTCTGGCTAGGAGTTCAGCACTTCTTTCATGTGTGCCTAGACAGCGGGGCTCTCCTCCTTTTGTATTGTTTTATTATTTATGCATGGGGAGGGGTTGGTGGTTGGTGGTGGTGGTGGGGGGGCAGAGCATCTTAGGCATAAGCAGCAGCAGCAGCATTGGGACAGATGGGGAGGGGGTGGGCGGAGGGGTGTGTGTGTGTGTGTGTGTGAGAGAGAGAGGGACTAATTCATATTCTGTTTCAGCAACATCTTAGCGAGCTGAAGAGTTCAAACATTTTCCAAGCAAATGCAGAGAGAAGGGGAATGAAAGGGAAAGGCAAGAAGAGAGGGAGGACAAGACACTAGGGGCAGGTGCTTGTGCATGTGTGTGTGTGTGTGTGTGTGAAAGAGAGAGAGAGAGAGACGGAGTGTGCTTTTGCATGCACTCGTCCATATGTATGTGTGTGTGTGCATATATAGCATATGCAGTGTGTGTTAGTATTCAAGAACAGATAGAGGAAACATGTGAGAGTGAGTGGGTGCAAGAAAGCAAAGAATAAGGGGGGAAAGCAGTATACGGAGCAGAGGATATAGAAAAATTCTCCACGGAAAGTGATTAAAAAGACTTTGCTTTTGGTATGAAAGAGGCATTATGGGGTATAAAGACAGAGGTGGGCTGTTATGACTGCCCCCTACCCCCGTGTACTGGACGTGCACATGGATTATATTGACTCAAAGTTTGGTTTTTTTTTGTAAAAAGTTCCAATCTGCCAAGGAATCTGGCGCTCCCAGTGGATTTTCATGAAATCAGGACAGGGTGTGTATCCAAGACATGAAAAGTTTTTTAGTGTTTTGGTGTGTTTTCTGGACATGTGAAAATGTCCACGGAATGAAATGCACGCTGCGAACCCTAATTCATATTTAATTTGAATATCCAACGATGCAGCCAGAGCATTTTTTTTTTTTTTTTTAGCAAAAGAATATGTGGTGTAAATAAATGGCAAATTACTTAACATGCTCTCCTTTCAAGGTTTTCAGAGCTGCTTGTAAAATGTGAAAAGCTGCAGAAAGTAAAGTAGTAAAATAAAATATAAAATTGTCATTACAGAGAGACTGTTGCCAGATGCTGTGTAGTGCTGTCAACAAGTTTTATAAGAAATAATATGGCTGGAAATTAGAACTGTTCTCTATTAGTAGGCAGAGTGAGTGCAAAGCAGAAAAAAAAAAAAAACAAGCTTAAAGAGGGACCTCTGAAATCATCACCATAATAACCACTTTGACAGCTCGTTGATCACATTTGGACACTACAAATAGCAAAATCCAACAAACGCATTCACCAATTTGACAAAACATACTCGGCATAAAGAAACAAGCTGTGAATGTAGAAAATAAAAAGTAAATACAGAAATGTTACGAGAATGCAAGAGAAGTTTCTAGCGGCCAGTATCTATATAATAATGTGGAAAACGTGATATTGTTCATCATTAAGTGATTAGCTGACGCTCATTCTGGATCTTGGAGGAAGAAGTTGTTGAAATGTTCCCCGTGCTCTCTCTTTCTGCTGCTTTTGACCATATCACACTGTCTTCAGACGCAGGGGGAGTTTAGTGTGGTGATCATTTTTCCATCTTAGCGTTTTAAAGACCACTTGGCGTCTAATCTAATGAAAATGATGAAGACTATGTCATACTGTTGAAAGCGACGGAACAACTCAGCGAGCCTTCGGTCAGAAGCTAGAATACCACACTGTTACTTTATGCGCCACGCTTCACAGCTACAGAGTAAATGTTCCAGACAATTATACTAGAAATAAAGAGAATACTGAGAACCGCCAATAGAACGCTGCAGTGCCACATCGCACCGCATCACTCTGCAGTCATCAGCTGAAACCAGCATGGAGACTGTGCTGAACCTTGTCACTCCTTATACGTTAGCTGTTCTCTGGCCAGTTTAGGCGGCACTTAACTAAAGCTGAAGCCTGCTGTGGCCTCGGGGTGCCCCTGTCTGTGCCAGCCATATCAATAGTCACCACAGCTGGGCTCGGCTCTGACACTGTGCTGGAGACTATTGCACCACTGCCTTAACACCCAAACCATCCAGGCCAATCACAATCAGCGGATGTATGTTGGAGTCTGCATGTGTTTTTGTGTGTGTGTGTGTGTGTGTGTGTGTGTGTGTGTGTTGGAGGGTGTGTGTTTTCCCCCACTCTTTCTCCACATCTTCAGTACATGCCCCTGAGCGTGTGCAAAATGGCTCAGTATCAAAGAGTGATGATTGAACTGAAAACATACTCCACTGTGAGAAAAATGAGCAAGAGTGAGTGTGTGTGTTTGTGTGTGTGTGTGTGTGTGAGAGAGAGAGAGAGAGCCTGTCCACTGTAAAAACAAAGAGAGGCAGAAAGGCGAGGAGAAATTTGCTGAGATGTATTGAATTTCAATAAAACTGCAATGAGGAGTATGAGGCTTGGGTGATTTTTCAATCTCTCATTGCTCTGTCTTGAATTAGTCGTGGTGCACTCCGTTTTCACCATGCCCAGCTAATCAGATCTCCTCCTGTCCCCTGGGTCTACCCTCATTTGGTATGTCCCATGAGTCACGTGCCAATCAAAATGCTCATCAATGTCTGCCTCTTTTCTCCTGCCCCACCGCCACCCACCACCCCCCTCCGTCTTTTAAACCATTTCATTAAACTGTGCCATAAAAAACATTATTGAAGCTGAGCAGTCATGTTGTGTTGAATATCATGTATGGGAGAAGCAGGTAGATCTCAATTAAAGAACTGTGTACTCTTCTGTGGATTGGCCAAATTGCGCGAGACTTGTTTGAATAAAACCATTTAAAATCCACCGGATAAACCTGATAATGTGGCGTGTCAAGGCTCTGCATAAATCGGTCACAAGAAGGCAGCGGAACAAACCAGTCTGGTCTGCACAGACTATATTTGTGAGAGGTTGGAGGCATTCGATTTTGACTTGATGCAACTTTGCTAACTCATCGGTGTCATCACAAACCATCGCATGCCATTGTCCCAAACATTCTTCAAATAACAGAACTTTAACTTTACACTGTAGTGAGGATCCTGAAGTTTTCCAAAGTTACCAGAGAATGTAAAATGACACAAAAAAAGAATTTAATTCAGTTCTCTCTCCTAGCCGAAAAGCAAAGGGGGAAGAGGGAATGTATGAAGGTGTGGTTGATAAATTGAAACGTGCATCACAGCGTTCCTTCACTGGTTTCCTGTAAGACTTTGTGTAGCATCCCGCAGTATTGTATTTAGACAGCGTTGATCGGTGGTGGAAAAGGGGGTTCGGACAGGATTTAGACTGCACCCCAACATACGCAAGATACTAAACTTGTACTAAAAATGTCATGAGCGGTGACTTTTAGTGCTGTTGTGGTGTGTTCATTGTGATCTTCATCATGAATGTTACAATTCTATATTGTCCTCCACTGCCCAATGGTTTACTGACATATATTTCAGCCTATCTAATAATTTAAACACGCATGGTCGGTTGGTCTGTTTGTCAGTTGAGAGCGCTGCACCCCCACCTAAAAAGCTTTTATTTTGTTATTATTTCTATTTCTTATACAAGACAACCTCCCAAAGCTTCTATGAAATAGAACTCCGCACTATTCTCAATAAGTCTAATGATATTTTGGCGTGGCATGATTAAAGTCCCACCTCTCGCAGTCTTCCAATAGTTTCAGATTAATTCCTGGTCTCTTATAATTTCCTGGATAAGGAAAAAAAAAAGTTCTTTCTCCACAATTATACTGTTGGAGGGAACAATGTCCCATTTGGGATTTTAAGCCATTTACACAGATGATTCCAGTAATGCCATGCAAATAGAATTTAATTCAAAGTTAATTCGCCTGCATTACTTTTTAATAAAGAAATGATAAATTATAATCTCCTCTGCAATTTAATCTATTTATGCTGCTTCCATTGCTGGAAAGTGTCCATTGCTTGTCTTTCCATTAATTGGAGGAGAGAAAAGGAAAAAAAGAGAGTGAAAGAAGTGGGGAAAATAAAGGAGGTAGCAGGTAAATTTGTTATCTCAGTGCCGGACAGTGTTTGAGAAAGAAATAAAGGGTGTAATGAATTGATTTCATATTTAGTCTCAGGCGTGTTGATACACATAGATCTCTAGTGGTCTTTGAGCGCCTGTAGCCTGCAGTATTTTCTTTCCTTTCATTAAGGTGGAGATTCTGCCCTTTGATAGCGTTATCGATTCTGCCTCCGAACACTGTGGCACCCCTGTGAAGTTGCTCTTCAGGTAGAAAAAAAAAAAGGAGAAGAAGCTATTATCTTTGGTGTTATCCTGTACCAGCGTAGTGGTGATTCACAAAACCGCTTTAGTTACCAGTGAACTGTTTTCCTCGCTCTTTGTTCTTCCTCACTTTTATTGAATTCAAGGGATAATTACAGATTCTGTAGCTGCCGCTGCTTGGCAGACTGAAAATTTATTGCTGAAATCATTATGATTCTCTCCCCCATCTCTGTGTTTAAGTTCTATCTCTCCTTCAATCTGTTCCAAATGTGTATGAAGAGGTGCAGAACTTGCCGTACTTCAGCTTAAGTCCAAATTTGACCTTGTAGTTTTTATCATTATAATGGAGAGCAAATATCAAGTGAACACTGGCTCCTTCTAATCTGATACTTTGGTGACCTACATCTAATAATTCATCACCTTCGCCAAATAATATCCTCTCTGTCCTCAGTCGGGTCTCCACTTTGTCTTGAGACAGACGCTGGCGTGGGTGTTAAATGAGAGAGGACACGCGACCTGCCATGCCAAAGTTATATATTTAAAAACACTGTCATCACGTTTCAGTTGTTATAATTGATCATTAAAAAGAGAACAAAGCATTTGCAGGAAAATTATTGTATAATTATCTCTTTTTTTTCCAAAGGCTCAGTTTAGGCCTTGAGAATTTCCGGTCAGTCTATAATTTCAATCAAATGTACCACATCACCTTTCTGTATCTATTATCCACACAGGGAGTCACGCCTTGCACTTCAGAAGTAATTATAAGCAAACCAAGACTGATTATTTACATCATTGTTTTTTTTTCTACTACGACATGTCACAAAGTCTTCCTTACATTTATTTTGAAGTCCTGCTTTTCTACATTTTAGCAGTGAAAGGCGCTCATTATGTGCATGCATATTATCGAGTGTATCGTGATATAGTGTGTCTTAATACCGCACGTTGCTTTATGCGTGTCGATCCTGTATATTGTTGGGTAGATCGATCTATAACAATGCATTAGAATCTAAAAAGCTGATCACATTTTTTATTTTTTTTATTTTTGCAATGTAACTAACTACAGCTGTTAACTACACGTGGTGGAGTAAACCTGGCCATAGGAAAACAGTTGAAATATCCATGTTGCCTGTTGTAATAGTGGAGCTGTTAACCTGTCTGCTAATGAAATACTGACTGACTGACTGACTGCAGTCGAACTGCAAAACAACTTGGGAAACTACGCAACAAGCGAAGAGTACGAGACTAAAGTGAACACGGAATGGGAAAAAGATTTAACATTTACTGTTGGAATCGTGGAAAGTCTCAGACAGCATGAGTAGCACGAGAAAGAAAAGGTGAGGTTTAACATTTCACGTTGGCAGTAATGGGGTGCCTTTACATGTAGCGACTACCTTCCTCCTCTTTCTGGTCATGTCCTCCTCCACTGCTACTACTTTTTTTTTTTTTTGGATTGTAAAGCTGCTAATTAGCACTGGGTCCCCTTCATTGTGCATACATCACTGTACTGAGAGTGGGTTACAAAAGTTAAATAACAGCAGATTGGTAAAGGAACAAAGCGACGTCACTGTTGCGAACATCGACAGCATCCATCTATGACAACTGGACACATATCACTGGCTTTTAAACCAAAATCATGTGGCTGCTCTATTGATATTACGAAGCCTGTGCAAACCAACAAATGCAAATGTGCGTTCACAAGGCTTTCAATTAACTGATTTAAAATGATTTTCTTGGCATTTAATGAAATTTAATGTATGTCTGTAAGTGCACAGAATGTTCAAAAGAAACATGAATAAATTGTACTGTTGGTGACTCACTGTGTCGGCGTTTCAAAAATATGCAGAAATACAGCGTCCCTGCTAATCACAGCACTAGAGACTACTAAAGAATTTAGACGTTTGACTGATGGATCCACTAAGAAAAAAAAAAAAAAAATTACACGCAGCAGCCAAACCAAGGACATAAGATCAAACGTGATAATGTGGCAAAGCTCATTTTCCTCAAAGATCCTAATTGATTGGTTGATTATGCTTTCTCTGTTCCTCCATCTCGGTGGGTCTTCTTTAATAGCTCCATAATGACGCTACTGAACTGGACGTGTAAGACTCAGCCAATTAGAATAGTAATAGGCTCTAATTAACTAAAAAAAAGGATTTTCAATAAAAAAGGAGGAGATAGCGAATTTGATTACTCATATTCATTAACTTTTTTTTTCCCTCCACACCCCCCCCACCCCCGCCATCCCTGGAACTTTGCTCCCTTCATTTTTATGAATATTTTATCTTGTGTGAAACATCACAATACACGCTGTCCCTGGCAAAGGCCAAAGACATAACAGCAGAAAAGCCTTTCTTCTGCTCTCATTCAAAGAGGCTTCCTTTGTTTCTGCATAATGAACAAGTCGCTGATGGCAGCAGAATAAATTTTAATTAGAGTTTTTTGGATGAGACTTGTAAGGATGATAGGTTGTTTTAAATCAAAACTTGACAGTGTGAAGGCTTTTTAGGAATAAACTAAAGTTAGTAGCTGAAATATGTTTTCATGTGTGTGTGTGTGTGTGTGTGACAAACAGAGACAGAGAGTCGTGTTGTGCCAGCAGGTATCTGTAACGGTGCATCAATAATTTGCAACAATTTTAACCAACTCCCACCTCCTCTCTGCCTCTTTCTTCCCCTCACTCCCTCTCTGCCTTTCTCGCCTCGGGTCAAGTTAGCACCACTTAAGGACTACAACACTGTGCTCGATCACCATATGTCGTCTGTGTTTGTGTGCATACATGTCTGCGCGCTTGTGTGTGCATATACCTGTTTCGCTTGTTCCCCCTACCTGATGCCTCCCGTCGCTCGCAGCCAAAGCATGTCAGCTTCTGAGAGACAAAAACAAAAAGAGAGGGGACACCAGGTACAGCAGCATGTCTGTGTGTGTGTGTGTGTGTGTGTGTGTGTGTGTGTGTGTGTGCCTGCGTGCATCCTGCGGGCCGCTTCGCCATGAGACAGGGCCAGATGGTCACCCCAGGCAAAGCAGGTTGGGCCTGTTTACCTGCTTCACTCTGGGTCATGTCAGCTTCGTTTTCAGCTTAGCCGCAACACGGATCAAGCGTCAGTGCCAAAAACGCCGCATTTAACTCCCCTCCCCCCCACCCCCCACCCCCCCCATCCTCTTCGTTCTCTCCTCCACCTCAGTATCTTTAAAGAGATACATTGTGTCCTTCTGCTCCCCTGTAAATGTATTTTTAGAGGTGTAAGATGTGACTCAAAACTGAAACTAACACCTTTTCTGAGACCAAAATCTCACATATTAAACTGAGAATAATGCACATTTCCACTGCACTAATGCCGTTAACACAATAACAGTAAATCACGTTATCCCCGTCACTCTGCTGCTCCGAGTTTCACCTTTGCACACAAATAATGTTCTCTTTCACCGACTCATTTCAATATCATATTTTATTTGGAGTTAAGCAACCATCTATAATTACTTCCTGCACAGGCATCACATTAAAAGACTGCTGCAATCATGCCAATGTGATACACCAAAGCATTCATTGTTGAGTTTCACTGTGAAAACAAAAAATAAAATTAAAAAAACAGCAAAGTAGATGCCAATGGAATTTATAAAGGAGTAAAAAGGTGCTTCTCTATAGTGTTTTTATTTTTAAGGTACTGGCAATAAACACACTTCCTGACGACTCTTCACATTAAAAGCCAATTTGGAGTTTTCCTTTGGAGCGAGTGGAAGGCTTTTACTGTGGCCTACCATTGCCCGACAAAGCCGAATCAACCGGAACTCATTTGTGGATGAAAACAGTAATTTTGTTTGAGAAGAAGAACTCAGAGCACCAGAGAAGTCTAATGTGACTGTTATGGAACAGTACTATAAAGGATTAATACTGTGGGTGTGTATGAAATCCCTCAACCTAACAAGACCACAGGTAAACATGGAGGACATTTATAATCCGCTTTAATAGCTAAAAAAAAATCAACAGCGAATGCAATTAGGTCATGATAATGTTCTATATGCTGTATATATATATATATATATATATATACACATTTGTATTTATATCTGTATGTGCATGTACATAAATATTCCACACCAGCAGCAGTCCAGCAGTGTAATATGAGGCTATTTCCATCAGAGCAGAACAGCCTGCTCTCTCTCTGCCCCTGTTAACCCCCTGCTGTAGCAGCAGTTGTTGGCACCGTGGCTAAGCATGATGTCCGGCTGTAGCAGTAACAGGTGCCTACATGTTGCCTGCTGGCATCGTGCCGCCGCGTCACAGCAGCCATCTTGGCAGCGTGTTTAGCCCTCACACCCAAATTTGCCAGCTGTAATCTACCTAATCTCAACCTGCATACAGCTGCTAGTCAGTTTAGAGTGTTCACACACGCTGATGATGACGCTGCAGCACGGTAATGTTCCTGTGTTTAATATAATGTTCAGATTCAGTCTGGGGGTCAGTTTTAGATTCTTCTTTGTTGGCCCATGATGCAGTCACTCCACACACACTCATGCGCACTCACACACGTGCACACACACTCTCACACACACACACACACACACACACACGCACACACACACACACACACAGCTTGGTATCTGCATCCCCTTTAACGTCAAACCCATCAGCCACACAGACCCATCCATCCCCCTTTTCGCCTGACACACTACCACCAGCTCTAGACCCCCTCCCTTCCCACACCACTGCACCCACTGCCCCTCAAGCCTACTGTCACCCCTTGCACCCAACATCCCCTGCCCCTCCTCTCTCCTGCCTCCCACATCTACACACACACACACACACACACACACACACACACATGCCCTCCACCCTTTTTCCATTTCAGATGCAAAGCTGGGGCCGAGGCGAGCCGTGCATATAGTCACAGCGGCAATCTCATCTATGTCCAATCTGTCATGCCACTGCCTTTCATTATTCTCCTGCGTGGGGGGAGAGATAACGCCGAGGCATATTTTATGGACAGTAGAGTGAGAGTGGGAGAGAGGGAACGAGAGAGAGAATGATAGGAAAATAAAGGGAGAGAAAGATGCCAATATGGTTGGGTAATGGTTGCAAGATATGAAGGGTCCCACTCTGGCCAGGGGAGAAGTGTCACTCCACTTCATTGGTATCTAGGTCAAGGCAACAGAGGGAGGAAAGAAAAAAAGAGGCAAATAAAGTGATGAAATTATTGAAATAGAGGTTGGGGAGGGGGGGGAATGGAAGGATGGAAGAATGGAGGGTGTGCTGGTCAGTGCCGTCTTGTCTCCATTAAAAATGGACAGCCTGAGGGCCTGGAAGGGGGGGGTCTAAATAGGCGGTAGCCATTCTTCACGGCCACTCGATGGCCCCATAAAATTGGGCCTCGTATGCATGCATGCATGCTGCTGTTGTTGAATATGGAGGAGTGAGGGAATGCGAGGGGGCCGGCGGATGAAGAAGGGGAGGGATGGATGGAGGGACGGGTGAATGCGCCAGGGTCAGGTGTTCTCTTCTGTCACCTCTGTTGCCAGGCTTAGTGGCTGACTGGTTGTCTCTCTGCTCAGCGCAGTGGAATGATTGGGTCCTGGCCTACAGAGAATGGGCTGGCCAGTTTTACATATATACATATATCATGGACATTGTCATGCTGTGTGTGTGTGTGTGTGTGTGTCACATGTGCATTGTGTGTGTTTGAATATGCAAATAAGATCCACCAATGCCTTTGATTTAACGCATGTGTCGGTGTCCGTGCATGTGTGTGTGTGTGTGTGTGTGTGTCGCTGCAATTGTGGAACATCCAGATGTCAGCGCAGCCTCACTTGGTGTCTGTCATTGAGACAGCGGGGGTGGGGTTAAGGTGACCTGTTTTAAATATAGACAGTGTCACGACAACATGCCCGACTTGACTTATAAAAGCCATTTGCATAACGTTTCTCCCTTATCCCTCTCTTTCTCCCTCGTTTTTTTTTCCTTTTTCCTCCTGGGAGACAGGCAGTGCACACACGTCGTGTTTTGCCTTTGTCTCGGCCGTTCAAATGCAAAAAGATGTCATGTCAAGGCTTTCTCCGACACAAAAAGACACATCTGTGTACCTGCATCACACAATGGAGAACGGGACAAAACACAAACACAATACACGGAGGCGATGAAGTGCAGCACGTGAAGACAAAACGGGTTTGCTGTGACATTACGTCAAATGATAAAGATCCACCAAAGAACCTTGTCAGCACAGTATGTCCCCACAAAATAACACCAAGACTGGAACTCAAATGACACCGAGATTCACACTTCTGTAAACCTCTCTCTGCATATTTTACTCTTCTTACCCAGTCACTGCAGGTGCTGTTGGCGAGATGCCAAACAAGCCGAGATCTTGGAAAAAGTATTTGGAGAAAGGTTTGAGCGATGACACCTATTGGGCACTTTTAAACAGACCACACAGACCTTGGACTTTGATTTCTGTTTAACTTTTGTTGCACACCTTGTCCTTCTTGAGCATTTGTGTGCGCAAGCCTTGTCGGCGTGCCCTCCAATTTGAATGCACACTTCACTCCGGCAAACTAATTAATTATTCCCCTCTTCACCCCACCCCCCTTTATTCATCCATTTGTTTTTTTACCTCTGTGAAGAATACATGCCACATTCCTTCAATACGTTTCCCTCTCTCAGACTCAGCGCCTATTCATTAGGAATTCAAATTAATCAGTATTTACTGTAGCACTCGCCAGCTCTGCTCTCAAGTGCAATTTCTATCAACAAGGTTGAGTGGGCCTTTGTTTCTTATAGCCAATTGGAATAAAGCTCGCTCGCTCTTTGTCCCTCTCCCATTTTTTTCTTTTTTGATGTTCAATTGAACGCATTAACTAGTTTGGCACATAAGATGGAATTGACATTCTCCTACAATGCAGTCTTACAAGGACTTTTAATTTGACATTCGATGAACTCTGAAATTAAGGCACGGTGACAGGTGGAAAAATGTACCTAAGCTAATTGTGTGGTATTTTTTTTTATCTATCTGCATGGTCAAAACAAAATTTCACATGTTTCAAATCATCCAGGGAGCACTCAACATTTGTCGAAGCTTAATTTGTTTGCTTTAAACTTTTTATACCCCATCTTGCCCCCATCCAAAGAGCGTTAAGACTTTTAACCTCTGTGGGGTTGTTCGCACGCTAAGAGTTATTAACGGCAGTCATGTGACATCTGTTAGAGTTCAATGAGTCAAGGTGTTAATAGGTCTTCGTTTACTATGGATTGTCAGAACATGTCCAAGTAGCCATGCTCAAGGTGGGGTGAAAAGTTTGCCGTTCTAGAGCCGTGAGACACCATGAATTGTTAAAAAAGGGGATGAAGGCGCACAGTTTCAGACAAATCTTTCTCAAAGGCGCTTAAGGTTTAACACTCATTTGAACATGTGACAAGTGTCAGAAGTAATTGTGTGAAGGATGAAAAAAGGAGAGAGAGGCTTCAAATTCCCGCACGCTCATCTCCACACCTGGCCAATCACTGCATAAAGCGCGCGTGCGTGGCTGATTGAGAGGTTACCAAAGGCTCCTGTCAGATGTGTGTGAGGTGAAGGCATTTTTTGATGCTGTTTGCGCATTTCATGAGCATTTCAGCTGGAGCATGTTGACACCTCTTACCTGGCTGTGGAGGGACATCAGAGCAACATGGTAGGTGTCTGACAAAGGGTGTCGTCAGACGACCTCCTCTTTCAAGTCCAGCTGTGTTTGACTTAGCACTTCTAAAGATTTGTGTGTGATGTGGATGACTGATAATCTTCATGGATAAACATGTCCGCGGATTAAACAACTTTATTTGGAGGGAAATCTGAAAGTGAGCACATCTTGAATGTTGGTAATGAAGTACGGTGGGTCAGCTGTGATGAACGTGTGCAGGTTAAAGTTGAACAAAAACAGCGTCAGTTGAAAGTTGAAAACAGACACTTTGGGTAATTTCACAGCTCATCTTTGCTTTCTCTTCCAATTAAATTTGGCTAACCTTGAGTTTGCAGTTAACTAAATTGAATACAGTCTTATTTTTCTGATATAAATGATAATCAATTCTGTCACTATAATCTGGAACTACACTTTAATTTCAGGAACAACTTTAAAATATTGCTCTCAGCGCCACCGTCAGATGTGACTTCTGAGCACACGAGTGCTCGTCCATGTATGTAGACATCTCTGTATATCTCCGTGTCTACAGATTAATACCTTGATATACAGTATCTGTCCGTAGAAGTGTGTGTTTGTGTTGTGGGTGATAAACCCGCTCCGGTGCGTAATCTCCAGACTTAAATGGAGCTCTGACGGACAGACATGACACAGGGTGTTTAAATGTGAACTTTACTGACCTATTCTGCACTGTGGCATCATGTTTAAAATATTTCATATAACACCACATTAATTTGATCAACACATTAATTTTTACTTCGAAACATTTATACTACTGACTGACCCTAAGCGTCCGCGAGTCCTAAAACGGGTGATTATTTTTAATAATCCTTGACTGTAGCATGCCAGTTCTCAGTATAAGGACTGTGTTTTTAACAATATATTATGATTTGCTACATTTTTCCACTACTTTTTATCTTGAGCCAAGGTTGCGATTACAGAGAAAGTTACGGACTTCTGTTTAAGTTATCGACCCCTGGTTGGAACTACCCTTTTGGCCTTAGCAAGCTTTCCCTTTCCACAACTTCTTACTTAACAAGGCCTGGCTGAAAAAAAACCACAGATCTAATTGAATATTGATATGTGTGTGTGTATAAAGGGCCAGAGTGAGGCTCACCCATGTTAAGCCATTCAGTGCATCCTCTTGATTGAAATTCCATTAGCTTGTTAGTGGAGGATAGTGGAGAGTCGGTGAATACTTAGCCTTGTTAGCCGAGGCGCAGGCTAAATGAGTGTGCACAGGGTCATTGTCCACTTAAAACTCACTCTGCAAACTGGCGGCCAGCTTGAATAATTCATGGAGCATGACCCGCGCTGACTGCTTTAAACGAGTGTGGCTTCTCTTTCAGTCTGTTTGGATAATATCTCCACTCTGGAGTTAATTAGATTATCAGTGTTTTTTTTATTTCAGCCAGTACAGTGGTCAGGGACTTGTCCCCACGGACACACTGAGAGCGAAATGAAAAGAGAATGAAGCAAAGATGATTGCAGCATAAAGTTGTAAATAATGTTTTTCTTTTCCCCATCTCCAGAATAGAGAGCACACTAATCCTAATATTAACAAATTACTAATACTGTAGTAATACTAACTAACACCACCTGACTATGCTAATGTGGGATACAGAAAATTGTCTAGACAATCAAGATTAAATGGTGCAACCTTTGAAACGGGACACTGGAGGGTCATTTCACATTCAAAACCAAAAGACAAATAGCTGCTGTTGCTCTTCATTAGCTGGACGACATCACAGGTCATTTAGTGGAGCTTTTGAAAAACAAAGAAAAAAAACAGAATTTTTGAAGTTGAAAGTTGTTCCATGTCTGGTGGTAGTGTATGAAAAGACTCAAAGTGATCCTCATAAGCCGTCAATCACCGTAACCGCGATACTATAAACAGTTTCCACTGGATCGGACTCCATTGATTGCTAATGTTATTCTTGATGTTTAAATAGGCAACTGTGCGCTTACAAGTTCTCTACAACGACTGTTCATAGATATATGCCATATGTCATATTTATAGCTTGTTGCACTGCCTCAAGCAACAAAATATAATGAATACTGCTTTAAGTCTGAATTAAAAAGTAAACTAATTTTTGTCATTGACATACATGTATGCTACGAAGATACAGTTTGGTGAATAACTGGTTCTGGTTAATCAAGTCATCACATCAATAGTAAATGTTATTGCCCTTCATAATGCAGCCTGCTTAACTTGTTTTACATCCATCACTGTCATATATACCTACTCAAACTTGTTTTGCTTCTATAGGTCCTCTGATATTTTCGTACATTAATGTAACAGGTGACTACTCATGTTGATGCGAGCAGCTCTGTGATTACTGTCAATTTACTGCTTGTTATTTGGATGAATAAATATTATGAGCTACATTTTTGACAGCCACAGAGTAGCACAAATGTCACACTGCAGTCAGGATGCATTTTCACGTGCTGTGATAGATTACTCTCACGTCCATTTAGTCACATCTTGCGTGTCAACTTTTAATTAGTGTTGAATAGCTAATGCAACATGTATTTCATACGTCTTAACAAGTATTTTCTTGCCGACTCACTTTTCTTCAACTCATTTGCAGTTGCAGAACTTTGATTAGATAAGTCGAATATTATAAAAGAGGCTGCTTCAGTTCCGTTATCAATTCTGGCTAGTGTTCCATTTCATCATTCAAATTGCTTGCTTCCTTCAAGGGGGGTGAGAGGAGCTCATATGCTGTGTCATATGTCACTCCAACTCTAAGGCCCTCTGTGGAGGAGAAATCCTCGAGTCAGTCCAGAAAAGCAAATCAACTAAAGATATCTGAAGCAGGTGATGGAGAGGATAGCAGTGGATTGAGCAGCAGCCAGATGGTGTAGGCATCACTTCCCCTTTGAACCTCCTTTGGCGCACGAACACTTCTTCTATAGACTGCAGTGATTGAAACACTAGCCTAAATGGGGAGTTGGCTCACCCCATTGGATTATATGCTTCAAATCCCCCAAACCAAGCAACCAACCACAGGACTTTGGTCTAGTCCCACATTAGTTCTGCCCATGTTAGGAATTGTCAAGGTCATATGACAATATGTGCATGTCAAACTCTAAATGAGTAAAATATGTAAATGAGTAATAATTCTCATCTCAGTCACCAAAATGTGTTGAATTTTGCTCTCGTGTTTTGTCGCACTGTTGGTTACTCATTATAACCTGGTCTTGACAATGCCATACTTTGTTTCAACTGTATTTCTTTATGGCTGTAATTCCTTTATTAACTTGGACGTCCAAGAAGAGGAAAAGCCTCCAGTAAAATCACAGAGCAAATGCGCCTGGCACAAAGACGTGAAAACTTCATAAAGGCAATAAAACTCTATAAAAGCTCAATAAAACTTTCAGGAATAGCAGCAACATACACAGCCAACACAATAAGTTTGGGATCAGAATCAATTGAGAGAAAACTGACATAAAAGTAGCAGCAGCCCACCCTACCTCGGTGCATCTCTCTCCAAACATAGTGCACTCGGCCAGGATGCAGAAGGTTGTCTAAGTCGTAGTCTTTCAGCGACCCCATTGTGACCTGTCCATTACCACCAGCCCTCTCCACCAGCCCTCAGTCTCTCCTCCTCCTCCTCCTCCTCCTCCACTGTCCTAGACATTGCCTCACCCCTTCATCTTCCTCCTCCTCACCCCTCCATTCTGGTAGCTGTCATCAATCTTGCTAAAATGACAGGCGACAGATGTTAGCCTTTGCAAAGATCAAATCTGCTGCTTCAGGGCGGCCTAGTCACGTGCACACACACACACACACACACACACACACACACACACACACACACACATTCAAATACATGCAAACACACACATATAGGTATACACACATGCATATGCAGTTACACATTCTTAAACATACGCATACAAACACACACACCCACAGAGACACTGTAGTCATAACCAGTGACAGGTCATATAGCCCATGCAGACATTCACTAGACCTCTCTCTCTCTCTGCTTCTCTCTTCCTCTCTCTCTCTCTGTCCTTCTGCCAATTGTCAAATCTATTCTGACATCAGAGATGCAGAGAGGGATGGAGTGGAAGGACGGTCACTATGCACGCACATAGAGGGCAGCTTGTATGAGTGCAATATCTGCATTCAATTGTTGTTATCATTTCATATCATATGGTATCATTTTATGGTTCTTCTTTGTTGTAAGCTAAAAACTGTACCTGCATTTGTTTGCCTGCATGAGTTTGTTGCTGCATGTGTGTGTGTGTGTGTGTGTGTGTTGTGTAGATCATCTCCTGGTTTTGCTGTGAGTCACCCAGGCCAGACGGAGGGGAGAGTGTTCCTCGTGGCTATGTTGAACTCAAATATACAGAAACATTGCAACACCTGCTGTGTGCTGGCAGAGCAAGAAGGAAAGACAGAGAGGGTCAGCCGCCAAACATGTCTCATTACATTACTGCCTCAAAATATCCTGTTCTATTCTATCCACTTTATGTACAACAGGCTCTTTCTTTTTTTTTTCCAAACACTGACAAGGAAACAAATGTGCTTTTTGAAAATGAGACAGGCTTATTGGCATATATCTGTTCATGTGGATGACAAATATAAAGGTTTATGTAAGTCAGGTTCAGATGGCAGTGAGGGCCTTTTCCCAGGCAGCAGTTTGTTGCATTATTGGATTGCACACACAGAAATTACTTTAATTTTATCTTTTATGGAGTGCAAAAACCTGTTACTATCACTAAGCTATAATTGGGTTTATTAAACAAGCATTATGGGTAATGTAGGGCATTAGGACATTAGTCAATATAAAAAAGGCAAATTGAGGGAGCGAAGGAATCACCACACCACGTCTCAAAATACGCTATGGAGTCCGCTGAGCATCACAATTGTTTCCATGACAGCAGATATACTGTGTGACAGCCTGGCCACACTGGCATTTAAAACAAACACAGACATGTTGCTGCAAAATAACTGCAATACCAAGTTTAATGGAAGAATGATGAATCAGCCGAAAACTTGACACTGAGTTTGCACCATTTATTAAAAGCAAACCATTTTTGGCAGCACCATCCGCTTTGTGTGGCGGGGGGTCACACAGTTTTACTTATTGTTATCGCCTACTGTCTAGCCAGCATCCAAGCTAGCTAGCTTGCTATCTCTCACAGAGCTTACTGTCAGTGTCTCTGGCCTCAAGAGGTCGGGTCGGGTGTGGACTTTTGTCAGATGAAACAACAAGTCTAAGAAATACATTGTTAGTTTTGTTGCTTTACAACAACATTTGTGCTTGCCGCTATTTTTCATTGAAGCAGTTGGGAAGCCTGTATGATGTACCCATCATTGATCTTGCATCCAGTGCTCTGATTGGTTGACTCTTTCTCGCACAGCAGCAGACCGAGTCACTGAACAAAATGTGCCCACAGAAGTTATGGGCGGCATTTCAGAGGACAGTAGCTGATCCCATTCACTCTCCAAGTGAGACTTTGTACTGGTAAAACCCAAAAATGATCAAACTGCATTAAGACAGATGATGAAGATGATGCCTCCTGTCTTTATTCTGGAGTACATGTAGGTGTGAAATTTCTGTGCAGCACATTGGTCCAATGTGAGGACTTCCTTCATCTATGGTTCCTCCCACACAGTCTAAAGTCTAACCCCTGCAGGTCAGTTAAAGTCTCTAAACTGACCCCAGAAAGGAACCAGCAGGGCTTCAAACTACAGGGTTTCCAATGAACACAAGAAGTAGTGAATACAAGAATACTGAAGCTGTGGTTTAAGCATGAGTGAAAGGTCAAGTTCCAAAACCTTATTATACGCACTATCCTACAGACATAACCTGATAACTCTTCATAGAAAATTGTGTTTTTATGAACACGGGGGGGAATTTATTCCAAACGGACAAACACAGGTTATTTCTCTGTCATTTAAACACACCAAAATAATAAGAGCTATGTAAACTAGTCCCACACAGCACCATTTACATCTTCATAAGCAAGCATTATGGTACAATCACATTAGGCTCACATAACATGAGGGTTTGTAATAACACCACTATATTGCCAGCAACTCTGTGTGTGCTTCAGTATTGATGTCTATGGTGTGTAGTGAATACACACACACACACACACACACACACACACACACACACACATACATAAACATAGGCTGAGTAGTAACATGTCCCAACAGGAATAGAGAGCTGCACTGCAGGAATATAACTCTCAGTGATTGTTTGGCGACGTGTGTGTGTGTGTGTGTGTGTGTGTGTGTGTGTGTGTGTGTGTGTGTACGAGTGTGTGTTTATACAAAGTGAGGGTGTGTAAGGATACTAAAGCTGCCCTTCCCAGGAGATGACAGAGAGAGGCAGTACTGTCGTGTCTGCGTACCAAGGGGTATGAATACAGCCCAACACACACACACGCACACATTGCATTTGAAGAAACATATATGTTTTCTTTTTTTTTAGCTGCACTGTATTACTTATTTTGCACAAATGTGGCTCACAGTTTTTCACACAACACATAAAAACACACGGAGGGTTTGCTCACACCAAACAGACATTATACACATTCCATACTGTCCCTCTTAAAATGAGAAGAGAGCCGATGTTAAACCGTTGAACTGCTACACATAACCATAACCTTAACCTATAACCACTCTAATCTTGACCAGATATTTATTTAACTTTTTCTTCTTTAAATCTTTTTTTATAACAAGCTTTGCTCCTCCTCGCATGCTTGTAATTGTAGACTCCAACTGTATACAGGGAATATCGTAACTGTTTCAATAAAGTTGTTAAAAAAGATGTTACAGTTAAGATAGCGGTGAATATAACAGAAATGCTGATTTATTCATGTCGTATCACGCACGAGACATTAACATATCGGGTGTCAAATTCATCTGCAGATGCTCCGGTTCAAAACCAGATCACACTTTTCTGTGGATGTCAGCTTTTTGAGGTACGACAATGGCCAAAATGTAGCCTGCAGCACACGCAGTAACACTTGTTTTTAGTTTAGCTGAACGCCTGTCGCAGCATGGTGGTGCTGTGGTTAGCACTGTTAGCACTGTTGCCTCACAGCAAGAAGGTCCAGGGTTCAAATCCCGGTTTGAACCCGGGGTCTTTCTGTGTGGAGTTTGCGTGTTCTCCCCATGCTAGCTTGGGTTCTCTCCGGGTACTCCGACTTCCTCCCACAATCCAAAGACATGCACGTTAGGTTAACTGGTAACTCTAAATTGTCCGTAGGTGTGAGTGTGAGAGTGAATGGTTGTCTGTCTGTCTGTCTGTATGTGGCCCTGCGATTGGCTGACGACCAGTCCAGGGTGTACCCCGCCTCTCGCCCAATGTGAGCTGGGATAGGCTCCAGCTCCCCCGTGACCCTGACGGGTAAGCGGTATAGAAAATGAGATGAGATGAGATGATCTGTGATTTCAAACTGAAGCAGTTGTTGGTGACTTACACCCCCTACCGCCAGGCTAAGAGGAGTCAGTCAGTACTTGATGATGTTATGAAACAGTCAGTGCAACAGGTTTTTCAAAACTTGCCAATCACACTGAGGTCGTTCTGTGTACATATTTTCTGTTATTATTAGGCTGACTTAGATTTCAGTTCTGGCTGATTTGGTGACACCTGTGGTTGTCGGCGGCAACAGCATGTGCAGTTAAACATTAGAAGTCCCAGATGTTTGTGTAGAAAGACAGATTAATCAACCACTAGGGGCAGCAAACATCCAAGTGGCCCCCGCTCTGGTAATAACGACGATGACAGACTTTTACGGAAATTCATTCCCCTTTTTCGTGGACATTAAATGGGTATTGCTGAAAAAAATGTAAATCATCAACAGCATGAAAAAGGGTATTATATCTCTTAGATGACTAGGTCTGGGCCGTCAAAAGACTCCTCAGCTGTGGAACTCCTTGCTAGGGGATCTTGGGGAGGCGAAAAGAGCGTCCGCTTTTAAACAGACTCAGTTATATTTTATCTTACTTTACCTTACATGTGCATTTAGCCTGTTAAATTTGAAACGTCTCTCTGTTTCAGCCCTCTGACCAGACCACAATGACGTTTTTCTCCCACCAGAATGTGTAAACCTTGCTATTCAGGACTGGAGTTCCAACGTGTTTGGGATGAAACAAGCTTTTCCAAAACGATGAGATAAGCCCGCCCACGTAAGGGTCGGAGGGCTGTGTGTCATTAAAGTTGAGGAGATAACCTTTAGTTGCCTCTAACTCCCCTATGAATGTTAAATGTTAAATGTTAAATGTCGATATAGCCGAATAGCAGAGCTGCTGTCATCAACCTGCATTTATAACTGCAGCACAACAGCATCATGGGAATGACTGCTAGTTAATGTGTAATATATCATGTCTGCAAAGATATAACAAACAAAAACAATGAATAACTTTCTGTCTTTCTGTAATCACAGAAAAGTGGATGCAGCACAACTGTGATCATTAAGCTGTATCTATTGTGAATTTGTTCTTACAAAGTCATAACCATGAAATAATTGGATGCTATCTGCTGGCTGTCAGTCTCACTCCTCACCAGATGTTGGCTGTGATGCAGTTTTTTGCTGTTTTGCCAAACGAAGAGGGTGTAGAAGAAGAGATCCAGCCGACAGAAGTCTATGGACACAATCACTGTCACGCGAAATACAGTTTTACAATGAGAAGTCTATCCGTGAGTATGTCCGAAATACAGTTTACAAATGTAGACCAGTATCTAACGCAGCTACTCCGACTTGTGTCATGATATAGAAGTTTACTGCTTATTTGGGAGACTCATCACAGAGTGGTCCAGACCTGTGCCTCGACATTAAGTCATGATCCAGACGTGGTTAAAAGAAGTCAGACTAATATCATCATAAAATCCATTTTGCAAAAATCAGAAATCTACTGCAGATTGCATGACAGGGACATTCTTTTCTTCCTTGGACAGTTCTGTGATATTTTTCCTGCGATGTGGAAGTTGTATTTCTGTAACGAGTAAGAGGGGGGGTGGGGGGGCACAGTATTGACTAACACTGTATGTGCCCTTCCTGGTGACTTTAGGGCGTAAGGAAGGTTAAATGAGGAGGATGAGGAGAGGAAATGATAAGGAAGGCAGAGGAAGGGGAGGTGACAGGAAATGGGGAGAAGAGGAGAGGGAGAGTGGGAGAGGTGTAGAGGCAGGGGGAGCCCCATCACATGGGACCGACTATTGATTGAATTCTGACATTGATTAAGCATCCCCTGATTCACAATGCCATGGGTTTGTGCATGAGTGTGTGCAGTGTGTTTTATTGATGAGTGTGTGTGTACATGCAGGAGGGTTAACTGTTAACTGTAAGTGATAGCAGTTGTCTGTGAAGTCAAAGAAGGGATGAAGAAATAAGAGAGTGTTGATTTTCATCATTTTGTCTACTTGCATTCACGTGCATATACGGTGATGTGTGCTCTTTCAAAGTGTGTGTGTGTGTGTGTGTGTGTGAGCCTATAGATCTCCACCCCTAGGAGGCCTGACTTGCAATACCACTTCATCCATCCTTGTGGGATAAAAAAAGGGGTCTCTCTCTCTCTCTTTCTCGCTCTCTTTCTTTTTTCAGCACCCCCCCCCTCGCTCTTTCTCTTCTTCGGTCTCCTTTGTGTGCTCTCGTTTCTTTTTTATTCATCATTAATCCTCCAGTCTGGGTCGGGGATGTCACAGCCTCGCCCTCCCTCCACTGCCCTCTGTCTATCGCTCTCTCTTTCCGTTATTGTGTGTGTGTGTGTGTGTGTGTGTGTGTGTGTGTGTGTGATCCTGTGCCCCTGTCACTCTGCCTATCCATTCAGAGCTTGGCACCCCCTTTGCCAGGGATAATTACCACCCACCCCTCCTCTCCCCCACCCCCCCCTCTTTTCCCTCCTCCTTCTCTCGCTTCTCCTCTCCCATTCCGTTTCTCAATCTCTTCTTTAGAAAAGCAAAACAACAATTTTTGCATTTGAATCATATTGTGGTGTTACATAATCATTAATATCACAAAAAGTATGTTACAGCTCTGAAACTGTGATAACAAAGCTGTGCAGATGATTTAAAAGCCGGCGAGGGGCAAGCAAGCTCGAAACCCTAGTAATTATGTGTGCGTGTGTGTGTGTGTGTGCAGACTGAGCGGGTCTTGGGTCATGGACGGGATAAAACAGGTCAGGTATTGCACAAGACCTCAGCCTGTGAGCCAGACGTAGAAACACAAACAGGGCTGACTAGTATTCAGAACCTGAAGGATACAGTCACAGATATAGTCTTACACACACACACACACACACACACACACACACACACACACGCCCAGATCCTTGCATTCTACAGAGTTTTTGATATTTTTTTTTTTGTATCACTATGTTTGTACAGTATAACTATTGCAAAACCCATCACTGATGCCCAAACTGAGGTCCTGGCACACTCCAGAGTTCCTCAAGCTTTATTTAGGAATTCCTCCAAAAAAAAAAAAAAAAAAAGGGTTTAATTTTGTGCTTTTCCTTAAATGTGACTCAAGTGAGAAAATGAATGTGAATTTTGCTCATAAGATGCCAGAATGTAAGTGTGAGCGGTAATGTAATTCTGTACAAAGTCAAATCTAATAACTTGAATGCTGTTTCCTTGGCCAAATCTTAATAAAAACCTTTTATGTAATGCAGATTTAGTACTTCAGTTTCCCACATCCCTCTTATTGTTGCTAATACTATTATGTATGCTAATACTATAATAACATGTCTCATTTCATACGTCACATAAAATGCTCCATAAAAATACCCAATCCTCAGTTACATTCGGAACTTTAACCACAGCGAATCTAAACGTAAGTTTTAATGCTCCTAGCTCCTTAGCACGCCCAGTCTACTTATACTGTCACTACACGCACGCATGAATAGTGTATATAGTGTCATGTATTGTAGTTTATCTAACAAAGAGCAGGCAGTGGTGACCCCTCTCCACTGGCCTCCTGTGCTGTTAATGATGAAATCTAAAATTTCAGTTATCACCTATCAGGTATCAAGTCTCTGACTGCATCTGTCGATTATTATTATGGAGCTCAAAGAAGCTCAATGCCTGCGCTGTCTTTGCCTCTAAACTTTTAAAGAGTTTAATCTCACATCATGCATCATCCCATAACAATCATTTCTTAAGAATCAGTCATTTGAATCGGCGTTGTGACTGCCGCTATCTTGCCTGTTAGATATTTTGTGCACAACTGTTTTCAATTGTCCGTCAGGTGCTTTGTAACTTTCATAGTATCGACAGTTTGACTGTATTTAACTGTATTTATTTTACGTTTAAGTATAGTATACCATTTTTTTTCTAAGGACGTTTATCAGTGCGTCTTTTCATCCATTTTCTTCTGTGACACTCGGGTTCCCCTGCATGAGATCGATAAGGTTGATCTTGTCTGGTGTGGACATAAGCCCAGGAAAGACTGAGACAGAATTAGAAATTAGCCCACTGAATGGAGAGAATAACAAAAGCTGCCTGATGAAGTATGCACCTGTCTCAGTCACACTCAGCAGACACACACACACACACACACACACATGCTCGCGTATCCTCGTGTACTGTACCGCACTGTGCTCTGCTGCACTGTCCCCCTCTCCAGCACACTCAACTCCTAATTGCTCTTGAATGGTGACCCCCATCAACAAAAGGCAGTTCAGAGGCGCATAAACAAAAGCATGTCCTGTCGTTTATTAATGCGCCTTCATTCTTCTCCTTTCATTTGTGCGTGGGCTCTGGTCAGTCGGGGATGGTGGTGGTGGTGGTGGGGGGGGGGGGGGGCAGCTTTCACTCTCTCTCTTTCCCTCTCTCTCTCTCTCTCTCTCTCTCTCTCTCAGATGCCTGGTGTGTTGCGTGTATTGATCGCAGAGGCTCAGTAGCAGAAAATAATGGGGTGGTGAAAGCTTAACAGAGAGAGGGAGATGGAGAGAAAAAGAGAAAAAGAGATCTAGAAACGTGTGTACACAAACACACACACACACACACACACACATCACTCCCATACACAATCCTATTTCCCTGCCTCCTCCCTGGCCTGTGCCCCCATATGAATATTGGTTCTCCCCACACTCCTCCATGTCACCGTTATGTGTGTGTGTGTGTGTCCAGGCTGCCTCATTTGCATATGTGTGTGGGTGTGTGTGTGTGTGTCTGTTATCTATGTGAATAAATCCTTCCAAGCCCCGTGCGCCTCAGGGTGATGTGATGCGACCAGTGCCCGAGCAACCATACCCTAGCTAATTTACAACCATCCTAGTGTGTCCCCCCACTCCCACACACACACACACATGCAAACACACACACAGACATACACACGGCTTGATGACACCGCGGTGAAACATGTCGTCTAGACGACATTGAACCCTGAGTCCGCCCAGGGTAATTGTTTTATGCAAATGGTGAGAGCTAGGGCTGACATGATTGGGCCAGACTTGGTGTTGATTGAAGTGTGTGTGTGTGTGTGTGTGTGTGTGTGTTGTGTGTGGCCATGATTGTGGTGTAATGCTGGTAGCCATTAGTATTATTGTTATTGTTGGAAATGTTCTATTATTCAGAAGGGCAGGGTGGGGCAATATACATAACATGCAGAAATATTCAGGCAAATTACATGCAACTGAACACACACACACACACACACACACAGTCATATCTATATACAGAGACATATCTGTGTAATATACAACTTGTCATTGAACTGGATCATGAATCCATGATCGGGCTGCACGTCACACCGTTAAAGCAAATATGAATCATTGCAAAACTGCGCTTCACCGTGCAAAAATATTGACACACAATGCAAAGCAACTTAATGAATGTGTTAGAGTTAAGAGCATAAACATACAAACACACATGCACAGACACACACACACATATATATATATACCCAAGGCCATGTGTTATCAGGGCAGCCATCAGAGGGCTGTGTGTCTCTGCGTGCGAGTGTGTGTTGTGGTCCAAGTCGTAAATTTAATTTCATGCTGGATTTGCAGAGCTCATCTGAATTGCATGTGAGCACAGCCTGATGGGCCTCAGTCTCAACGCCGGAGAGGCACACACTAAGACACAGATGCTGCCGTCGACGGAGTGTGTGAGCATACGCGCACGTAAATACACACACACACACACACACACACACACACACACCCAGCGGCTGCATCTCAAGGTCAAGGCCTGCACATGACCTCCAGACTTCCATGGCTTTCTGTTGATGTGAACAGTAAAATGTATTGGAAGAAGAACTTTGGAGCGTTAATGGCACAAATTTGGCACACATTTGGACATTTCAGGCATGTTTTTGTCTTGTTACCCTCGTAACCTATTTATGCCAGATTAATAAGTCAAATATTGTGTACACTACTCTTCTAAGCAATCCTTATTTTATAGTGTTTTGGCAAGCTGAAGCTAACCAGGCTAATGGCTAATGGAATGAATTGTCCTTGCAGTGGGTTATAGCGGTATATTTGGTTTAGTAATCCCCAGAAGACAACAATTAATGCACAAAGATCAGCAATATACTATTAATAATGGCCTGATACAAACGAGGTATATGGCCACACTGTAAAAGAACCTACAGAAAAATCCTTTCTGTCCACAAATGATCAAGTTTGACCAGTAGTCCACAGTACGATGACGGAAAATTAACAATATGTAAAGCAGGATTTAGGCTTCAAAAACATGCCGAGGAAACTCTGGTGACCTCATGGGGTCAGCATGTTGATTTGCTGTTGACTTGTTCTGCCTTGATGAGACATTAGACTAAAATATAGCTCGACACCCCATTCCCCTGCACAATTTCTCATTGTATGATCTATTTATCTATTTATTTATATCTTCTTGAAGTATTTTTAACTGATAGTGGAAAGTATTTCCACCCTTTGAATATCAATTGGTAAACCATCCATAAAACCTGATTTAATTGTAATACAATAGACAAATGATCATGATTTGATCATGTTGTTTAAATCGAATAGCTGTTGTTGACTTATCATAATACCACAACTACATTTAAGTTCATCATGTGAAAAACCTAAAAATAAACCTTGTGACAGTTACACATGTGCAGCTTTGCCTGATAGCTAAATCATGCTAATCTGGTTAGCTGTTGAACAAATAGCTCATATGCAAATGAGGAATAAAGTTATAGAATTCACACATATATCTTCCTTCAAATGCATAAATGGTTGCTTTTATGTTCAGTTAAACAAACGAGATATTTTATCTGATGGTACTATTTCTTTACTGGGACAGAGGCTGTAGGGGTGTTCCTCTAAGAACACAGCCAGGCTTCTGGCTTTTTACAAAATGTTGGACTTTTCCTTCAAACTCAACTTAAGTGGTTTGTTTAAATAAGTCATAAAAGTATTGTAGGCTCTCTTGTCCTGGTGGATGAATATCTTCTGTGTTTCCCTTACTTTTCTTGTCTGTTCCAAAAGTACCAAACTACCTGAGGCACTGAGGTACAAATCCAGGTTTTTGTAATTCTTCTCTTAGATGTGTACAAACAGTGTAAAACTCCATACTCTGTTTAGTCACTCAACTATTATCTTAATAAGCACAATGATTCTGTGTATAAAAGTGTCCATTAAACTCTCACCCGTCTCCACTTGTAATCAGCTCAGTCACCAAACCCGTCATGAACCATCATCCAACGTCTATTTTGATAACACACCGCCTGCATTTCATCTCCTCTCAATAATTTGCTCCCTCCCTCCTTCCGCTCTGTCCATCGGCCAGCTTTGCCGAGGTCTGAAGTGGAGCGAGGGAGCAAGAGACCCTACAGGTACATGCAGGCTAAAGTTAGAAGAGAGAGGGAGAGAACTCTGCAATTACCTTGTCAGAAGGATTGGAGCAATTAAATGTACAGTTCAGCCAGGTTCATGGTTTCAGATGTCCGTCAGATGCACACAGAGAGCCTCATCAAACGTGAGTCATATTTAGTCACCGCTGAGGGGATCAATTCCATATCTTGAGTTTTATGCTGCAGCACATACATCTGTGACACCATCCTTCTTACCTGTTTCAAATAAATCATTGTAAAAGGATGGTTTAACAGTTTACTTCTCTCAGTTACATCTTTACTCTCTTTGTGTAAAAACCTGCTGAGGTCAGTGGCAATTCAGTCTGTACCATCTGAAGGACAAATGAAGAGTTGAGTTTTTAAAAAGCCATTATTTTTCCCTTTAAAAAGGAAAAATAGTATTCAGAACACATTGAATGTACTGAAAAGCCAGAATCCAGTGTGGGAAAGTGTTTGCATTTTGTAAAGTGTCACTACCTGCTGTCCTCTCTATAATAACTTTTAATTGTGTGCCATCAATCATCATGCAAATGCAGTGACACCTTCATTTTAAAACTGATGACTACTTTTAGAATCTTTCATACATATTGCTACAGAAACAAACCAGAAGAGCATTTGAAACCCGAGGTATCCACCTTAAAGACGTCCTTTTTCTCTTAATTCTTATTGGAGGATTTTCTCTCAGAGCAAGAAGAAAAAAGGAAACATTCACTTTGTGGTCTTTTTGGCCATTTCAACTAAATGCTTTTCCAGTTCCTCCTGTCATTGACTCAGCAGACAGTCTCAGAGTCCCGGGACAATTTGAAAGAGGACGTTTTTGCAGCAGTGAGATACAACTGTTACAACCGAGGGCAAGACGCCGAAATACGGCATGAATGTTTTTCCCACCCACCGAAGCTACTTAGGCTCCTCTTTTTTATTTGATGAATGAGATTAATCTTTGTGACCTGTTTCATGCATCATTATGATCAGCTTGTAAAATATGCATTGATGAGATTTTAGTTCTTATCAAGTGAGGTAATAAAGGTAGCGGGGGGGCCTTAAACGTCCAGAAACGTGCATGTGTGCGCAGTGTCACAGACAACCGAGCGGTGCAAACTTAAATGAACTTCTGTAATATTGTAAATAATTCTCTTTGAAGCTGTAAAACAAGCTCTTTCTTAGTTTGCTGTATAGATGATTTGATCCTGTAATGTTGTGCGAGGCTACAGGACTTTAGAACTATAGCAACATTCAACATTCCAGCATTCAAGCTGTACAGTTTATTCAAAAGCCAGAGTCAGTTGAGCAAAAGGTTTCTGTTCAGTTCAATTTGTAAGAAATGTTACAAAACAGTGGAACAAACCCATGACTGGGCTTTAGGGCTTTCAGTCATTCTCTAGCATGTTTTTTCTGGTATAGACATTAAACTACACTGGACAGAGTCAGGGGCTCCTTGTCTCCACCTTCACCATTCTGGTAGGAGCAGAGGGAGCAGTCCACAGACAGAGGCATGTGGAGCTTTAATGTTCTGCCAGACAGCAGATTTGCTCAATTCCAGCTCATTTGCATTGACCTGCTGGCCAGAGGTGTCATCATTGTAACTTTATTGTAACAGTGTGGCGCACCGGGCTGATCCGGCGCTGCATGTCTGCACGCTGCAGAAGGTGAAGAGCCCTGAACATAAACACATTGTTCACTGAATGTTGCTGCAAACACATATGAGAGATGTGGCCGTGAAACGCAACTAAGCAAGCCTCTACAAACATCTGAGAAGAAAAGAACTTTCACAAACATCCTCCACACTGTGACTATGGCTGCTCTCCCAGGGCGCTTTACCTTCCAAAAACTGCTCCAGTAACGAAGACAAAAGCCAGACACACACACCTACACACGAAAAACACACACACACTCTCTTTTTCCCCCTCGCCTCGCCTGGCCAGTCTCAACATCCCAGCGCTCTTTGAGGCGACGTCCCAACAATTCCACCGGGTCCCTCATTAAGGCCCAGGCGCCAACTCTCAAGGGGAGGTGGGGGGGGGCTGCTGGGTAAACTTTGGAGAGGTCACCTCCTCGTTTCCATTTTCCGCCTCCTCTCATCCCCTGTTCCGGCCCATCCTCAGGTCCTGTCAGCGGAGAGTGTAAACAAGCAGAAAGGTTAGCGGTGTTTTCACCCAACGGTGTCTTCTCTCATTAGGGACAAGGGACGGTGAGCCAGCAGCACCAACAATGCCACACAGAGACAACTTGTGGTGTTAGTGTTGTCACGATGAGGAGGGTGAAGCACCAGCTGGAGAAGTGACCAGTCAACTTCAGAAGCACTCAACTGATGTTTAAGTTATGATGTTGGGGAAAAAAAGTACTTTTGTGCATTTTCTACAAATGATGTGCACACAATCATTATGATATATACAGAACCAGTCAAAAGTTTGGACCCTCCCTCTCATTCACTGTTTTTTCTTTATTTTTTAAAATTATTTTCTACAATGTAGATTCAGATTGAAGACATCGAAACACTGAAGGAACACATATAGAATAATGTAGTAAACAAAACAAATAAAATTCTCTGCACAGCTTTGCACACTCTCGATCAGTTGTAATGAAACACCACTGAATGAGAAGGTGTGTCCAAACTCTTGACTGGTAAACCAACTTAAATAAGCTCACCATCAACCAACTATACTGTGGTAATATATTATATTGGCTGTTAATGCAGTTCAGGTGCAGGTTAATAAATCAAGCTGATCTCAAGAGTCTCCTGAATAATTTGAAAAGTACATCCAAAACTCTAAAGCTGTGCAGGAAAAATGTACATGAATACAATTATACATGAAATGTAGTTAAGGAGCTAAAACAAGCCCTGTTACAGTTTTTTTTAAATGTTGTTTCTATGCTGTTATTTCATTTCCAACCAGTATGAGGGATCCTTTCTCTTTTTTAAATGTCTGAGTCACAGCACGCAGTGTATTTACAGGGCAGAAACGCTGGAAAACTTAATTACTTGACTGCAAAATGCATGCAGAACACACACAGTGCATGTGGAAGGAACAGGGGTGGGATCTTACAGTGGTTATCACTGCATTGTCTGTGTGCATAACCTCTGCATACCAATAAACTAAAAGATCCTATTAAAACTTCCCCCATGGCAGTATTAAAACCTCCTGCTATAGTCGTCCTTCCTTTACTTTATAGCATCTCCGTCACTGTTCATCCTACTCCACCAGAAACACACACACACACACACACACACACACGGAGCCACCGTCCAGCTCCACTGGTGACTGTCTCCCTGCCTGCCTGTCTCTGTGTTTGCTGACTGGCTGTGGAAGAAGCCATTTAACATGCTGAATGTCAAGGTCAGTGTGTGCTGTCCTTGTCATCACTCTCCACAGCAGAAGGTCAGAGAAAAGCTCCTCAAATGGCCAGGACTAGACAAAGAGGAGCGTTTGTTGGGGAAAGAAAGAAAGAAAGAAAGAAAGAAAGAAGCCTTATTTTCATCAATTACAGTTACAGTTAACTGATATTCTATCTCCCTTGACTCCATGCTGCTATTGGGCCAGTAATATTATTTCAATCTTTTGTTGTGTGTGTGGTCCTTTAATTTCTATTGGTCAGTGTTCCACTGAAGGGAGGCTTAGGTTCAATATGGAATTAGGATTTCTTTTTTTTTTTTGGTTAATTAGATTCTTGGAAGGGTCACAGTAATACTATGAATGCAAATATGATAAGTGTGTTTTTCTGTTCTCCAGAGAGCCTTTTCTTTGCCCGGTCACACCGGATACAAACTGATTTATTTGAGATGTTGAGCTTTTGGCTAAGAGTCAGACAAACTCCTGTCCATCCCCTGTCCGTCCCCTTCACACTGCCCTCTGTCTGAGCTGTATATTGTATGCTTGCTGTCATATATGGAGTAATGACCGCTGAAGGAGACGACTGTCGGCCATTTCAAACGTCACCATTCCCCCTGTGATCCATAACACACAGCGTTTTTAATGCAGCGAGTAATTACAATATGCCCCAACCTGCTCTCTCCTACTTCCTTCCTAGGAGATATACTCCTGCACAAAGACGGAGTGCTTGTGCACACACTCACGTGCACAGGCTGCACAGCAGAAAATAAACACTTTCATTTAGCAGGAAGTCCTAATTGCCTGCACAATCCAACATTCAATTCACTTTTGTATAACGGAAAATAGGCTACTGTATGTGCCTTACACCAACACATGGCAACTTTAATATCACTGATTGCAGTGTGGCTGTGGTAGAGTGGGTCGTCCCTCAATCGGAAGGTTGGTGGTTCGATCCCCGGCTCCTTTGAGTCAGCTTGAACCCCAACTTGCTGTGTGAAAGTGTGTGAAAGAACAGTCTCCTCCGACTTAGTTTCCTCCTGAGTGAATGATGCGTGGATGAGGATGTGATGGAAAAGTGCTTTGAGTAGTGGAAATGACTAGAAAGGTGCTGTGCATTTACCTTTTACCATATCAGGAACCAATAGGTAGGCCTAACAAAGGTGCTAAAATGGCTCAGTCTAATGAACAGCTCCACTAACATAACCATGCTCACCGTGCTTTGCTCATTACGTTAAGCTACAGTCACTGAAACGCAATGCTTCCTGAAGATATGTCACAAACCACTAAGGCTTTAAGGTGAAACATCTTTCCAGAAAGTCTTTAGAGTTGACTTAGCAGCTTGACAACGGTTAAAACCAACCCGCCCCCACACACACACACACACACAGTAGAAATACTGATTATATCCCTGAATTTATCAAGACAACACGTAAACATGAGGGAAGCATTTACAGCAAACAGCATCAATACTAAATTAAAACAGCAGCAGATCAGAGAACTGATTAATATATGATCACATATACAGAACAGGAAGAGGAGGCACTAATGTGAGTCCATTTCAAATATAGACCTTCATTACCGTGCAGCTTTTTTCATGTATAGGTACCAGCGACGTGCTGCCATCCATCCTCCCCAGTCCTTCTATCATTGTTTCCCTGTCCTCGTGCCTACTTTCCACAGCTTGGGTAAACACTGCCAACTCTTTCATTAGCCCTCTCACCACAGTCTCTATTTCACTCCGCGTGTCTTTCATCCGCTCTCGCTCTGTCTCTACACGCCTCTGTTTAAACAGATGAATGTGATTAGAGCCAGTTTTAAATGACATTGGAAGTTTGTGTGTTTAATGACTCAAATAAAAGGCACGGTTATTATGTTTAAAGATAGGCCTTAACGTGACGGCTGTGAGAGCCTCTCTGTGTACTACGTGTGTGTGACACTCCTCCACCTCCATTGAGTTTATTTTATCGTGCAGATTGTCAGATGATTGACTGTAATGCCTGGCTTACGGAGTGCTATTCTGTACATCAACACCAGCATGCCTTGCAGCCACAAAAAAAGAACTGGGCTCACAATTCTTCCATTTTTTTTTTCTGGATCTAACTTGTCAAATGTGAGACTGTCCTTCCAACTTGTGCGTATTATACTACTCATGATGTAAAACCAGTAATAGTTTGGTTTGCTTCATTTACAGGCAATAACACTGACTTTTATGTGGACCTGTCTTGTCCTACTGAGCTATATGATCAATGCCACAATGTCCTCCTTAGACGTTACCTGTTAGAGGCCGCTGTGCTGTGGGACACTTTTATTTATTCATCTATATATACAAATGTGTTTTTCTAATTCTGTGTCCAACTTCGGCTGGTGCTCGACTAAACGTCCTTTTATTTGACTGACGTTATTTTTAGTTCATTCAGAAAATTCCTTCCCATCAAGTTTTATAATCTAATCAGTGACAATGAAGTCTCAACTGTCCACAGACTACAAACCGCCGCACTGAATCATGTGTTTGGATCAGTGAGAGTCACAAGGCTTCCTCCGAGTGCCCAACACTAACCCGACATCGCCCTGGGTCCATGGGCCTTAAACACCCGGTCACTTGTCACAGAACAGACATCGGGACACTGAGGCGATTTATGGAGGCCTTCTGGGGAGATACTCAGAACAGATATGCTGATGTATGATCACTGGTCAACCCCGTGATAATATAAATTTGACTATGGTGAGGAAAGAGAAGACAGTCATCAGAAATCAGTCTCTAAGTTCAAAGGGATCTGCAGCATTTTTCTTTGAGGGTGGAAAGTCTCATTTCATGTATCATGCCCTTATTAGGAATGCAGCATGCTGCTATAGCACATTTGAACAACACCCTGCGTCCTAAAACAGTTACGGATCTCTGTATATATGCTGTACTTTGTTTCATGTCCGAGTCCAGATGACCTGCATTTCTATTTTTCTTCAACTGAAAGGTGATTTTGGAAGCTTTAATTATACTCTCTTACATATTTTTAAGCTATTTTGTTAATGCTACCGTAAACAAGTCAGTCCAGTGTCAAAATGACTGGATTATTACCTCACCACATTTGTGTTGCATCATTTGTCCATTCTTAGAAAATCTTCCGGCTTTCATTTAATTTGAAGAACAGTGTCATTTAGCAACCTTTTCTAATGTGTGCTCCAGCTACAGCCTGTGTCCATAGTGTTATATTTACAAAACATGAAATCAATGTGAAATTGATTTATGTATGACAATGTAAATCTGAAATTTTAACACGGAGAAAGGAAATTCAAACTAATCAAATTATGCGAGCGGTCCAGGGCTGTGCCTTTTTTCTACAACAGGGGGCGTTACTAAAATGTTTAGTGACAAATAACCGCACAAAGCAAACAGCATTATCAATTCACAACCGGCAGCAAATTTGTCGTACCCTGTGTAATCCAGTGTGACCGCAGCCCCGACATGCTTTAGAATGAGTTCACGGATCAGTTTTAACAATTCACATGTTTGAGTTTGTTTAAACTTGATTTTTTGAAAAATTAACAGCTTTGGATTGGTTGATATATGTACTTCAAACATTTAAAGGTGCAGTGTGTGGTATTTAGTAGAATCTCGGAGAGAATTTGTATATTGCAATCAGCTGAACACCCCTCAGCTCACCCCTCCCTTTCTGAGCATGTAGGAGGAGCTATGCCGGCCAGCGAGGATTCACACTCCCTTGTTTTTCCTTGTGCATGATCCTGGATAGATTGTAGTAATGTATAGATATGTGTACATGCAAAGTTTTCAAAGTGTATCGGCACAAGTCTCAGTAACATGAGGACTATTTTATTTCAAATGGAGCAGGGTTTTGTCGTGCTGTTGGTTTTATGATCTTAGCCGGTCACTCTCCTCCTGGCTGGGGGGTCTCCACCATTTGTCTTTCAATTTCTGCAGCCTGTCTTGCTGCTGTCTGTTGCAGCTTGGCCACCACTAGACCGTGCAGAATAATACTTGAAAGATTAATAAGTGTTGTTGGCCCCTTTGTCATGCCACACACATACACACTCACATACATGCAAACACATCCGCCTGTACCGCAGCACACCCTTTGCACTCTCATCTGCATATCCCTTGCTCTGCACTATAAATTCCACCAAGAAACGGGCACTTTTATAAATCTCTTCCTTGTCACTTTCAAATTACATTGATTTATTCACAGAAGAGCAGGCCTGAACAGAGAGGCAAGAGAACAAGGAAGAGCATAGAGGAGGGAAAAAAAAACACTTATGTCTTTATTACCTGGCACAGCAATGTGGGGGGGGGGGGATCTAGAATATAAGTGTGTTGTTGTGTGGTGCAAGTGCATTTGCAGCATTGTATGTTTCCATTGTACTATATTTGCATAAATATACTGTTTATGCCTCAAGTGGGAATCCCCTTAAGCATCAAGCATTCATTGTGTGTGTGTTTGTGTGCACAGTAGATGATGGAATCCAGTTCTGACCACTTGTCTGTGTCAAAAACCCCTAAGCGTGCTGAAGTATTTCCCGTTGAAATAGTTGGTAAATATGTTACCATCGCTGCTGCCTGATGCCAAAGGGCGCCGTGCTTCATATGTGCAGTGGGTGTTTTTTTCCCCTAGCGGCCACAAGGGGCAACAATTGCCAATTGTTGGCTAGCTAATTAGCAAATTACAAGTGTGTCTAAAAGTCGCCGTCATGTACAACAGTATCATCTGTAAATCAGATGTTGAAAAGTGTTGCAACATTTACAGCAGCAGTATTATTCAAAAAAAAATGTAAAAAATAGGCAGCTATAAAACCAGCTAGTCGACTAGTTCCCCTGTCTTAATATTGACAATGTTGTACCATACGTACACACAGTAGATATCGTAGTCTAGCACTAGTTTGCATGTTAATAAAGCACCATGTGGAGTTTTTTCCACAGACTCCAGCAAATCTGCTAATCGCTAAAATGTAATTAAGAGCGAAATCTGTGTGTAAATAAAACAATAGCATCAACTTAGTCTCCTCCTCTGGGCATTGCTGCGACTTCTCCTGCCCTACATGCCTCTCGTCCTCTCCTTTTGTTCCTCTGTCACTTTGTCAGAGATGCTATGCAGGTTGGTTAAATGGACAGACCTTTGAAGTTGTAGTGAGCTGGCGGCTGTGTTCTCCTTTGTCTGCCTCTGTCTCGCTCTCTCTCTCCGTCTCTATCTCTCTCTCACGCTCTCTCACTGTAGGGGAAGACTGTGATTCATGTACTGCTTGTGAAGACCACCATTAATTTCATGTAATACAGCTTTTATCTCCGTCCCTGGGCCCTCTATCGCTTCCATTTTCTCTCTTTCTGACCGCCTTACCTTGTGTTCTTTCTCTCTCTCTCTGTCCTTTCTCACTTCACTCCGTCGCTATCCCCTGGCTCGCCCGGCCGCTTTATCTCTCTGCCTTCTCACCTCTACCCTTTAGCTCTTCGTCGGAGGAGAGCTCATGACATATTTGTCCCCTCTATTTTTCACTGTCTGTCATAGCCATTGCCATTTTCTACTTTTAAAAGTCTTCCATGCTCGTTCACTTTAATGCCACCTTCCATGTATTCAGTGGACCTGGATTTTGTTACATTCATCATCATCCTCGTTACGGTCTAACATCACAATTATCATCACTATCATATCAGCATTAATTAATCAGTATCTTTATCTTAAACCACATTCAAATCTTCACGATCGTCAGTATTGATCGTTTTCATCTACATCACGACAATCAGCTGATCACATCATTAGCATCTTATCATTCAAATATTACCTTCATTATAATCATCATCGCAATCATTAAAATGATCATCATCATAATCAGCGAAAACATTCAAAGTCTCGTATTCATCAGAATCACTAAAAGTATCTTAACTCTCATCATTATTATTATTGTTATTAATAGTATTGTTAATATTATTATTGTTAGAATAATTTGAATTATTCTTATTATTATAAGAATCATTCTTATCTTCATCTAAATAATTGAACTAAGCCATCGTTCTCATCATCTGCTGTAATTTTTATCACCTAATCAACTGCCATCATTACCATCTTCATAACCATTAGTGTCAACATCATCAGAATTTCACTCAATACCGTTTTGATAAAACACTGACAGTCGTTATCAGTGAAACCATCATCGCCAATTTTGCGACCATTAACTGGGTTTGTATGTGCAATTTGTATGTTATCGTTGCAATCATCAAAATCATTATTATCATCATATTTCCAACGTTGATGCTGTCAGGAATCAGTTCCATAGTAGCCTTGTCATAAGCCAGAAACCTCACACACACACACACACACACACACACCATGTCACATCCATTGCTCTTGATTGCCACCCCCCCTTAACTTTCCCCACAGAGCCCACAGTGGCACTGAGCCGTGGAAATGTCAGGGGTCAAGTTTACGTTGACGTTAAAGCGCCGGTCACCCTGGGCCACGGTAAAGGTCGGCACCATGGCGACAGCTGGTTGATATCGTCGTTGGGGAGGCACTTATGAGTCACCGCTCCAAATCCTCCATGTGGCATTAACATCATTTTCTGATTTCTCTCCCTCTCTCTCTGTCTTTTTTCCCCTCAGATTGCCATCTTGACAGATCTGCCCAATGCCGGATGTGAAGGAAAGGTCAGTTCTTATAGTTAACACAAGTTTTTTTCCTTCTACTTTCCTGGTGACTGATACAGTTTAAAAAAAAATAAAAATTGGTAAAGGATAAAGTTGGATTGATAACATCATATTGGTTAACGGTAACTTGAGCAAAAGTGAAAATGACACCTGGAGAGAAAGTAAATCCAAGTTAATAATAACCTTAATGAAACTTGGACTTTATTCCAAAATAGCTGATAGTGGGTTTCACCCTATTTATTCAACCATCACAGCCCACATTGTATGCATTGATTGGGAATGGAGGCTACAGCTAATGAACAGTGGATAGACATTTCTGCCAACAGTGATGCCTGTTCACGTCATATCAAATTTCCTGTAAATACAAGTTGTCATGTGGGAGAAACCATTCACGTCACTCTGCTAGGGGTAATTACCAGCATGACATGAGGTTTTTTTATATGCCACAATGTCTTGAACTTGGAATTATGAATGAAAAAATGTGACATGCAGAGCAAACATTGCTGATATGGACAGGAAAGGGAAATTAAGACTAAAATCATCAGTTATTAGAGCCTTCATACACCAACATCAGTGATATCCGTACTTTATTATTTTGATGATTTTATTAATTATCTCAGTTTTAGCTGTGGCATCTGTTCCTGCTCCTCTTCCCTCCTCTGATATGATGTGAATACAATTGTATAAATAATAATGTCACTTTTATGAATGTAGTTACAAAGCACTTGATAAAACAACAGTGAAACAATGGCATATGCTAAATAAGGCAAGAAAAAAGTAAGAGAAAAACTAAATCCAACAGCAAAGGAACAAGCAAAACTGGTTGGAACAGACTTTTTTTTTATATTTATTTATCTTTATGGCTAATACTAGAAAAGATTGCATGCTGAATCTAAAATGTTTTCTGATAGATATTCTGAAAGTGATTTAAACTTACAAGGTGCCCTTATGGAAATCATTTTGTCTACTAATAAAAATGCAAAAAAAAAAAATGGGATTACAAACAGTCGAACAAACACAGTTTGTGTATTTTTATTTTGTGATAAATAGCTTTATGTATTTTATTTATAGTCTTTACAGTAATTGGACACTTGCTCTAGGGTTCTATGTGGTAGAGCTCTGCTGGCTCGGTATCCTTTCAGGAACTCTGGGAAGAGACCACAAAACTCCATTGCTGGTATCATTCAGGCAGTAGCACTTTGTAGCAGACAGTGGCACAGTGACATAAAAATACCTCCAGTCAGTTTTCATCATTGATTTATGAAACCTTACTGCTCACAACCGATTACTTTGTGGAAAAATATGTCGTGGTGACAGTATTCAAAGTGACCATCACTTATTGTGAAAGGAAGCTAGCAAGCTTGTTAGCTCGTTAGATACATCAACACTAAACCGGCTAAATGTGGAAACTATTTAACGCCACGTTTTCAGGTTGGTTTGGATAAGATCTTTGATTACACTGATCAATGGCCAGTATCAGCTTACGGGCTTCACTTTACTTTTTATGTTTATAAAGGGGGGTGATGGGAAGACCACTGACATCAGTGCCACGTGTTACTGATATAATAGTGTTCTCGTTGGGCGACCAAGGATGTTGACCAATGTTGACCAACTGGAACTGGCCTGCTAAGTAAAAGTTAGCTTGATGCAAAATAAGCATCTTTGATGAAATGGGCAGTGTGAGAACACTTTCCGGACATTTGGACCTTTCCTGGCAAATTGTGGACTTCGAATTGGGGCCATTGTTTGGCCGTGGCTGAAGATGTTTCACAGATCTATGAGAGTGGCAGACATGCACAAAACCATAGACTGAGAGATGCTCTGTAGCCTTTCGAGATTTGTTTCCCATAAATACCAAACACTGTATCTTTCTGTTGCCAATCACAGTGCTTGAGTCTCTATTTTTAACATGACCTGAGATTCATTCAAAACCACAGTCTGTGATTAATCTTTCACCTTTTTCCTTCGCCATTAGCTGGAACATTATAGCAGGTTTAGAAGTGAAGAAGAAAGCTGGCAGCACTCAACCTTGCCAAATAATGGGCTAATTGTCATTCGATGTTCTTGCTGTCTCCACTTGTAAATGTAAAGTCAATACATTTCAGAAAAAAAGCTTGTTGCCGATTTTAAACCGTAATCATTTTACATGCATACCATATAGTGTATTTAAAGCCACAATATCCCTGCCAGTCAATTTTCTGTTCTCCAGCCTTTACCAATTCCCTGGGTCCTTTGTTGTTCCCCATCTTTTGCTGGCAGAATGAATATCTACACTCTGCAGTACCACGGGGGGTCTAATGTGTGTGTGCTAGAAGAAGGGAGGGAGTGTTTAGACAGCTAACGTATGTAGGGACACCAGACCAAGAACTCTCCCCCCCCCTTTCACACACAGATACACAAGGGTTAATATGGCCACCAACCGTGTGGCGTGGCTGACTTACCCACCTTCCATCTTGCCCAACCAGGCTCCACGCTGGGCACGACACGCCTGCCTGACAGTATGCATCCGCCAAGCCACAATGGCTCCCATATGGAAACCCTCCACCACCACCACCAGAGAGGAGGCAAGATGGAGGGCAGCGGGGTTTGTGGGGTGAGAGAGCCATACTGTAAAAACAAATATATCTCAGAAGACATTTAGTGTCAGGAATTATAGAGCACTCTTTGGAAATCAATTTTGGTGTGTGAGCCTCCGAGCTGCAAGAATCACTGACCGGGTGGATGGATGGAACCTAGGAACACGTTTATGTTTTGTACAATACATTGATAAGATATGTGGCGTGTGAGAGCAAAGCACTGATAAGGAAACATTCAGGTATTCAGAAGCAAGGAACATTAGATGTTGACGGTGAGCAGTCTGCCTGTTTCCTCACCGTGTGGAAAAGGAAAGTCCTTGCCTGTTTGAGCGGTAAGTGACACGTTGCTTACAAACTATGATTACTAGCACGAGGATTTTAAAAATGTGGGAGACCACAGACGTAACAGATTTATCAAGGGAGTTGAGATCTCACAAAAACTCAATTAAACATGACAGAAACTGAAACTTAAGGTGTTTCTGACACCACCTGAGGTCGGGAATCTCCACGCCCACGTTTAAGCGCCAGTGTCTTGGCTGTTATTCAGTGTCCACAACCTTGGTCCTCCCACTGAGAACCACAAGGGCAGCGGGAGGTCGGTTTGAGCACCTGTGGCTGGCTGTTATGAAATATTCTGACTTGATTGTAGTTTTAGTGTTAATTGCAAATGTATGTTTAGTCTGCACAGAAAAAAAACCTTAACATCAGTCTGTCTACTTAACTATCACACAATCCAATTTCCTACTTTACAGTGTACCCTACACGGCCATAATACGACCCCTCAATTACGTCCCCCTTAACAATTTCTCATCAAACTCAAAACACAAGTCCCAGAAAGAGACTGATAGCTAGATGGAGAGGTGAGTGACCCAGGTGGTGTGCGTGCGTGTCTGTGTGTGTGGAATGTAGCCATCTGCAGTTCATCACTCCTTTTCCAAGTCTCAATCTTACTCTCATCTCTAGCATTTGGAGGCACTAAGGTCCCCGATGCCAGCAAAGGTCAGAGCCGGTGATTTATTGGTCCTCTTCTGGGAGGCCGTCTGTGGACCTGAGATGCCTGCCGTGCCCCTGGATCACAGCCAACATCCCTGACACCAACAACATGCTGCCGGCAGATGAAAAGCTTGTTTCGCTTATTTTGGACATATTTCATATTCTGTCTGTGTCTTATGAATTAAGTTAAACAATATTAATAGATACCAGACATGACAGTTCGGCATAATGCATGTGTAAAATGACTGAGCGCCTTAAGCGTTTCACAGCGGAGAGTGCAACTCTTGTGTTGTCAAGCTTCATCTGTGGAGTAGACATGCCTATGTTCTAATGTGATAGAGGCTTTTGCTGGGGTTTAATTCACCGTTAAGAGTAAACAGTTATTCGTTGTTTTCTTCTTTAATCATGTTTGTAAGAGCAGGTTTTACAATAAGGTTTTTTAACAAGGTTTTTTTTAACAAGGTGTCCATTCAGTCCATTTAGTCCACAGGGTGATGTCAAAGTGAGAAAAGCTTGCCCTTGTACTTTCTTCATAATCGGAAAATCTGGTCAATTTGGCCTTCAGATCTTCACCAGGTTCATACATGCAATGCCAAGGACATCTTCAAAGCACAACCCATTACAACTCATATTTACAAGATTTTAGGCTGATTGCAGCTGTTAAAACAACCTTTTTACTGCGCCGGCCTGCAGCAGCTCCTCTACCTTCAGTAACACGATTCACCTGCTGCACAGCCTCTGCTACCTTTAACCCCTGAGAGGCCACTCCGATTGGCTACCAGGCGCGAGAGCTCAACCACGAGAGTGTCTGCCTCTTAAACAATTTATATTCCACATTTCATCAACATAAATGTGTCATTTACATCATAAACCTACACATTAGGGATGTTGGTCTTAACTGGTACCCTCAACCAGTGGTCAAAGGTGTTAGATCTACTCTCACTGATTTGATCTCTGCCTGGTGTTAACTACTTGATAGTATCTGTTTTTATTTTTTATTTCCACTTTTGTTCTCTGTGAGGGAAGTGTTCAGTGGTCTGTGCTCACACTACATAGGTGAGCCAAACTTAGGCACTGATTGTGTCCACACAAACAAAGAGCTCCAACTAAAACATACCACAGGAATAAAAATCCAGACATTCAACCCCTGCAACTGTTCAATCATAACTGGCAGTTATGTTAAGCTTGAAAATGCTCTTGAAAATATAAATGATAAAAGGAAATTGAAGCCTGTGGCTAATTACTATTTAATATTTCATTTTGAATAAGGAAATTATTAGGATATGTCCTTGTGATGCCAAAATCTCATCAAGTATGGACAGTATCTTGCCAAGTCAAAACCAGAAATGTATGCAAGTGAATGAACTCCTGAAGTCTTCCTACTTGGCCGATCAATGATATTGATCAGCTGTTAATGCTAGGGGGAAACCATGGATTGTTCAGCCTGACATGACAAGGTCTCCTGAAAACACTCTAAAATGTAAATGATGAATTTTACTTTTTAAGTGATTTACAATTGCCAGTTGATGCTCGTCTGTTGAGGATTTACTGCAAAATTAAAAACAGAAAATCATTAATGCATGAATATTTGGAGCAGTTCCCAGCCATCCCTTGGTATCCTTTGAGAAATTGTGCATTCAGTGAAATCTTTAAAACACAAAAACTAGACAGTGTTAATGCATTTTGCAGTCCTTAATGATAAATACGTGTTTATGTGTTTCTGTATGTCTTTCTGTCTGTGTCTAGGTTTGTGTCCAGGACATAATTGGTGGAAAATAAGAGACAAAATAGCAGAGAATCCCATGAGACCCTGCAGTGTGCTGACTCCAGGCCTAGAGGAGTTCTGGGATACCATGCAATAGCAACACTAGAGAAAGTAGATATAGACTACAAAGACAGTCTTCTTTAGCCATTTAACTTCAGAACTGTTGCAAAGTGCATAACCTAGCCAAATTTTTCTCACGGTTAAAGCACATTGTAACAATTAATTGTAAAATATGGCCCAACAAACTCTGACAAGAGCTACAAAAATAGGGAACTGCAGTTAGAATACAGCAAAAATAGTATTTAAACAGAAGAAATACAGTATCAAACACATTGTGCAAGATACTTCATGAAGTTAACAAGTAAGCATGAACATGCTGCAGACACGGACATTGTTCGATAAATGTGATACGTAAAAGCGACAACAGTAATGCTCCTGTGCCGAACCGCAACACTTTTCAGTGCTTTAATGCAATCTGGTTCTGCCGTTTTAAAAGCACTGTTAACCATGAAAACACAGCTTCAAACAACATTATGTTTACATTCATCATTTCTCACCAAAGTGCATCCTAGAGATCTATCAAATGTGTTGAATGCAATTTCATGATTTTTGTTGGTGCATTGCAACATTTCTTTGGCTGCTTCTACTAATGACTGTTTGTCAGTGGCAAGACGGCAAGAGACCATTTGCAGGAATGTGTTCTGCATATGTGCCTGTGATGCAAAAGGGAGGGACGTGCTTTTAAAAGAATAGCACCAGTGGTCAGAAACTGCCTTTAATGGACCTCTTAGATTTTCTCCTGTTTTTCACATCATGTTTCATGTTTCGTTCCTGTGTGATCTTTTAACCCAGCCTGTCTGAAGAAAGTCAACCTACTGTACGTCTGAATATCAAAGAGCCATTACTTTCACAGACAGATGAGGCCAGCAATCTTACATATTCCATGACTTAAAAGGGCTATATGTAATGTCTTTATGTATGGAGTAATTTATTGATGGATAATTGATGGGTAATTTAACTTGATCTTATAAAAGTCAATGTATTTTCATTTAATGTGTTTAAAACGGGGTAAGTGAGCAAATTTCTCCTCTTTGTTCACCCTTCTAATGTTTGCTTTCTATCTCACTTTCCATTACATTACTTTGAAGCATTTAGCCTCAGTGCTATTATGTACTCCTCTGCTTTTTCTTTCATGAGATTTTCGCATTCTTCTGAATAAGACTTTTGAATCTCTTTCAAGAGTGACACTCATAATTCTATCTTGCACAGCTCAGCGTCAGAGCCTATAGCTGCCTAGATCTGCAGAAAAGCCTTTGACAAAGTGTCATTTCAATGAAATACAGTGCTCTCTAGGTGAACTAATAGATGTGTCTCTCAAGCCCCTCAACCATTATCTAGCATGAACCAGTGAAGGTACAAACTCATTACTTTACAGTTAACATGAGTGGCGCTCGCCTCTGAGGTATTTAATGTTAACACTCAATCTGTTGGATTATAAGTGCAGTTATTTAGTGTAAGGTATTTTATTAAGAAAGTTGCAGAGGAGGAATACTTTTTTTCTCTACATCTCAGTCTTGCATTGTGCCACAATGCAATCCATGACTGGATAATATAGCTGCACTAGACCAAAAAAAAAAAAAAAAAACCTCTCTCTGGCTGCTAGAGAACCTGCCTTCAGTTTGTTTGCTAGAGCATTGCATAGTTCACCAGCAACAGCTATTCATGAGTGAACAACGGAAACACTTTTGAGTAAGGCAGCAATAATGTGTGGAGTGCAACCACAAGGTCTGTAAAGGCTCCTGCAAAACAGAGAAAAGAAAAACGTAAAGAAAATAAATAGAGATGTAGACGGTTGCATGAGGGAATGTAGCGGTGTATGCACACTCCCCTTAATGGAGAAAAACAACCCTTGACCTTCATCACTATGGTAGTAACACTTGACAAGAGCTTAGTCTGCACTCTTTTTAAAAAGCCTTTGTGTCTCTAAAGATACTGTTAAGCACAGAGTCATTCCACCATTAAAGAAATCCATTTCAAAAAGTGTATCTGTTTACGCGGGCGCTGTATTACACGGGTATGATTTCTGGGGTTTGCTTTGTTTTTTAACTTACAAAAATCTTGAATCTTTGGCTTGGTCAGCCGTTGCACGAGGCAAAGATGTTCAAGATCATGAATGCACAAAAACATGAAACGGTCTCAAGGACGCGAACACATATACTTGGAAGTTGAAATAGAAGCTATGAATCAACGCCGGCTCTAATCATAACTCATGCAATGTGTTTTCTCCATGACCAAAATCTTAAATGCAAAACTTGACTTTACTAAGTGAGTGCTAGCTAACCTTTACATGTTGTCCACAATACTACTTTCATGCTTATTTCATGGAATACTAGCAGACCGTGTTGGTTTTGCCCAGATGATATTTGTAGCCCGTATATGTAGACCGTATAAATACCCCAAATTACCTATTTTTTAGTTTAGATTAGATTAGATTAGCCTTTATTTATCCCACGGTGGGGAAATTCACATTTAGCAGCAGTTCACACATATACACATACTGGTAAAAGTATAAATATATAAAAAAATATAAAAAATAAGATATCAAAAAAATATATATATATAAATATATATAATATATATATATATATACAAAAAACAGTGTAGTTGTATGGTGAATATGAGAAAAAAAGGCTGTTGCACGTGAATAGGTTATAACAATATAAAAGATATTTTCCTATATGTTACATATTTCTGACCATTAGCAAGTCAAACCAGATACACACAAACTGTGTATGTCCTTTTTAACAGGTGAACTTGCCACAAATATATTGTGATGTAGCTTCCAGCTGCAAGATTTGCTGAAACAACCGTACAGTTTGGACAATGCAATGTGAGCACTGACATCACTGGTCAAGGATCACCTTGGTCACACAGGTCATTGAGCTAATGGACAGCAGTGGTAGTGGTAGTATCACATTCAGCGAGGGTGCATCTTTTTGCATACAAACTCAACATTTCATTTGTAAGACGAAAAATGTTATTTCTGTTTGTCTGTGGGGAAAAAAGAAGACAACAAGATTACAACTTGTTTTGTTTTAAAATTTTTCAAAATAGCTCCCCGTACAAAACATGTAAACGTTTAAAAGAAAAAAACAGTGTGCACAGCAGACATGACTGCACAATTTAGCCTGTCAATATTCAAGAAGGCTCCAGTTGAATCTATACATTAGAGGTGAAACGCTGCTGTGGATAGTGAAAATAGTCCAATTCGCTGCCAAAATGCCTCCCCATCTAGCAAATTAGAGAGGCTCTTCTTTGACTGTAAAATACTTCCTGGAATAAAGATGGCATACAACCTTACTCTAAACATTAATCGAATAGAGGGCTTTCAAATCTGGCATTTTACTGTGGGAAAAGACATACTACTTTGCTGTCATATGAATGAATGGGAGAGGCATTTAGTGACAAAGAGGTGGCCTTTTCCCTTTGCCATGTAATTCGAAGGCGGGGTGAAGATTGTAGCTTTATCAAACTCTCTAAATGGCTATATGCAATGGTTGAACACTCTGAAAGTGCTCATCATCCCAGTGTTAGGAAGGAAGGAAGGACTGAGGCAAGGAAGCCAAAACAAGGAAAAAATGAGATTGCTTGTGGAATAAATGTTGAGAAGGGAAATCGCTGTGGAGAACAAGAGGACTCATTATCCAGCATGATTCAGTTAAATTCTAGGCTAAGGAATAGGAAGTTTAAAAAAAGAATAAAATCTTTCCCGTTCTTGTTTGTCACCTATCTCTCTATTCGACAGATGTCTGAGCGGTTGTTAACATCCCCTCCCCTCCTTTGCCTGACGGGGTGAAAGGTATCTGCTGCTCCCCGGGACAGAGGAGACCTCATTTTTATATGTGAACGGCAGTGAACACCGCTGAATGACACACTACAAAGGTTGGATGTGCCGCTGCCCTTTCTCTCTTAAATGGTACGTTGGCATTTAGCTTCGCACGTGTCAGCGGAACACACACCTCTCAAGTATTTGCACCCAAAATGTGTGGAAGTGTGTGTGCCGACATCAACACGAAGGATTTTTATCAGTTCCCAGAAACAGGAAATCAGGAAGCGAATGTGTGTGTGTGTGTGTGTGTGTGTGTCTGTATGTGTGAGGGAGAGAGAGAGGGGCGACGATAAGACAGAGAGGAGCAAAAGAGCAGATTCACATGCACATTACATTTCACAGAAAGACAATTTACATTTTGAGTCCATATTATGTTAATTTTGAGTGGCCTCTCCAGATAATTCTATTACACAGATAGCTCTCCCATGTCGTCCAGGGCAGAAACATCATTTCACCCTGGAACACACACCTGCTGACGAGCGCTGCAACATGACTGAAAACAAGGGCTAAAGGTAGGTGGGTGTGTATCCAGGTTGTGTTTGTGTGTTTGTGTGTGTGTGTGTGTGTGTGTGTGTGTGTGTGAAAGAAAAGGGATGTGTATTCACGGAGGCCCACAAAGAGCAACTTATCTAAACGACTTGTGATCCACCGAAATGGTTTATCAGTTTCTCTTTCAATACAGGATGTGCTGCCAGTGAGTGTGGTACACAGTATTATAGCTTCTAGGAAACCATATCACTGCTGCAATCCCACAAGCAACCAAACCGCTGTAATTCCCTGTCATTCTCCCACAATCCCGCTGTACGCTGGGAGGATGGAGCCTGGGATTGCATAAAGCGAAACAGATTTTCATGGGGAAACATGAAAGGAGTAAACAAGAATCCAACTTTGAATTTGCCATCTAACCAGTTCTGAAAAACGTTTGTTATGCTCATAACTTTTCTGCAGGTAATGTTTTAATCATACAGTCAAAGGCTATGTTGCTGTTGACTGATGGTACCAGTGATGACAGGTACTTTGTATAAGAGCAACCAATGTGATTTTCATCCACCATTTCCGATCTGATTATCTTCAGACCAGCTGTCTTCAAGTCCAAGTTCAAGTTGTTACATTACATATCCAGTGTTTTATCCCTGAGTTATCTTCATATCTTTATGATTACAGTGATATAATTTGTCATTACTGAATTGTTATTGTTGGTGAAGTTTCTGTAGGCGGCGCTATCTTCTGTGTGTTGAGTGGCTATCGTTATCACTGTCTCTGCTCTTATGTTTACCACAAGCATACCAAAAGCTACACTGTCCAACTGTTGTCTCATTAAATGGACAATTTATGTAAATGTAAAAGAATCATTTTATACTGCTGATGAGATTTTACAAATGTATTTCTAAGGGGATTACAAATATCAGAAATGATAATCCCATTGCCTAAGCTTTCATGCCATTACCTTCATCATTCTCATCTATCCTTGCTCTTAATATAGCCCTAAAATGCCTTTTTTCCGGAATATCCCTTTAACTGTCAAACAATTTTGTTGCGTCTTGCTGAAAATAAAGTCCGAGCCCATCATGTTTCACTGTGGCCTGTCAAAGGCCACTTTCTCTGGCCTCTCCATCTCTCTGAGCAAGTAGGGATCATTAATGAAGTGGCCTTCTCATGGATATTGACTAGCCTGTCAGCTGGCCTGCCACACTCACTAATAGGAGCCATTGGTCTTGGCTTAAGACCTGACAGAGGAGAGGCTGAAAAGGAAGAAAATGACTGAGAATGTTCCTTCACTTCAAGATGGGTTTTGGCTTTAGCCTTCAGCCAGCAAAGTTTGAGGCTGGGTTGGGTGCAGCCAAGGTTTCTTCCCAGAAGTGCAGAAAAACTTGTTACAGTAGAAAAGAATACTTAGCGAGAGGTGAAAATGCCGTCTTATAATGCCACGATTGCTTATAGAATGTAAGCAAAGCCACAGTGGGTGTCGTAGGAGAACAGCAAGCCAAGGAGAGCTCATTAAAATAGTTGTGATAGTAAATTGGCACTCTTTAGAGCCAGAGGGTTCTCTAGGACTTAATAATAATATATGGCAGTTTCTTCTGAATAGATGGCCATGAATCATTAACAGCGGTCACTGTAATCAATGTCATTCAGACCAGTTCATGAAAAGTGGGTTGAATTGAACTGAACATTTGCAGTTCTAAACTCCTCTAAAAGTGCCGTATGGACAGAAAAACATTTTTGATTTGGTTCACAAAAGAAAAAGTAACCTGCGAGGCTTAGGAACGGCAGTCATACTCGTGTGTTGGCTCTGCCATTCTGTGTTGCAGAGTTGAATGCAGGCTGCAACTGCAAATCCTCACCTCTGACATCCAGTGGTTATTTAGTGCTAATTGAGCTAAGCCTTTGGCTGAACTTTATTTCAACCTGATTTGCATAAAGGAATGTGATTAAACAAGGCACTGCAGCCACTGAGCTAAATGCATGCAAGAACATGATTGGACAGATATTGACTGTCCACTTTGTGCTCATGGTTGCAGTGCTGAGGAAACAAGACCGCCTGCAGTCACACTAGCTGCTCTGTGTTTGGGCACAGAAGAGCTCTGAGCTAATTGCTAATATTAGCATGTGTACCAGGTCCCATCTTTTTAATAAAGAATTGTAAAGTTAAAATTTGTGTATTAAAAATATACTCTTAAAACATAAATTCTTGCAGCTGATGCAATTTACAGCCTTCTTCTGTTTCTGAACCAGCTTGTCAGATTGCATTGAGACACATGGTGAGATAGAAATGAGTGAAATACATTCAGAATTGGTTTCTTTCTTGTTATGCACTATTCTGCTCACTAAGCTTTTCTCTTAAAAAGAAAAACTGAGCAGGAAAGTCAATAGGAAATATGCATTTGACTTGCACCCTTCCTGTGGGCGATGGGTCTGCAGAGGATACCTGCCCACAGCTAAAATTAATCCAGGCTTGACTGTTGTTTTTTCCTAAAGACTGAAATGGAACAGTCATGAATTGGTAGTTTAACCTGCATTCCATAGCCTATAGAGAGTATTTCTTATTAAGTACCCTGCTATGCAATACCACAAATGTAAAGACGGCTAAGAGCTGAACTGCAATGAATAAGACATTTAAAAAGACTACCCTAAATTCTTTTGTATTGTAGTCTATGGATTAGAATGAGAATCTGCCTGATGTGAGTTTAATATGAATCAATATCAATGTTAATGTGGATTTTCTCACTTAGGTGAACTTGTCCACACCATGCACATTTCTATGCTGGAGATGAAAAACAGAAATCGCTTCACTGATTTGAATGATGTCAGTCAGTTCAGGTCAAAGATTTGTAGTCACTTACTAAGTTGACTTTTTTCAAAGCTTAGCTCAAATGGTGTTCAATATGTACATCAGTAAGCAAGTAAACACGCCACTAATCGTACAAATGGTGAGTCACATTGTCTTCATTTCAGTGGGACGGTTTAGTCCAAGCAGTCACGTTCGGTTCAGCACTGCAAATAAGGTTAAAAGCTCAGCAGACATTTAATTACAAAAGAGTTGTCAGATTATGATTGTGTGGCTTTAGCTGCGTTTTAATAAGCTTTTAATGAGGAAGCAACATACTGTGAATCGCAGCTTACTCCGGTTTTAGATGAGCAATCCATTGGCCGCTGTTTAGTTCAGTCAACCTTAAATGACAGGCAAGACTTTGTTAAGAAGTAGTGTGATGTAAACTTTAAGGAAAATACTCTCTTCGACCTCTGCGTTCAGTAACAACACTTTAATGACAGTGTTTTGTAGTGTTTTGTTCATTGAGCCTATCATCGCCCGATGGGAAAAGCCTGTTGGTTTCAGACACTGGAATGTGCCACACCATATACAGTAGATCTTAGATGTCACAGCATGATGACAGAGCCTTACATGATATACTGCATGTAAATCATATTCTTACTCTAAACTCTGTGGTTTAGGATGTTTTAGATGAGTAAATACTTTTTTCTCCAAGACAAACTCAGTTAAGTGTGTTCAACATTGTATGAAGAGCGCACCAGTATCTTATCAGATGTGTATCCTTACAGTTGGACGATTATTGCATTATTAGCAAGATTATTGCATTAATCAGTACATTTATATTAACAATGAATCAAATGAACGTGTAAAGTTCTTGTTGCGATGAACCCACAAAGAATTATCACCACCTCTGCAGTTCCCCTCAGCTCTACAGTGCATTGAACCCTAGAACACTAACCAGTTAGTAACACCATCACCAACGTTGGGTATATTTTACCCAATATAATATACCTGATAAAGAGATACTTCTCATCACAATATATTACGAAAAAAAGGTATCATGGGGTACCCTATAAAAAGGCTCTAAAATTAGGGAATCGTTAACAAAACATTCCTTAAAATGTAAAAAAAATGACACACAATGAAACACAATGAAAAGCACGTGACCACAATCACCCGACATTAATGTTCTAGGGTTAATCATATTTCTGGTCTTTGTTTGGATTTTACACCCTGTATCTTTACTGTTTCTGGCTGCAAGTGGCAGCTGTTTACGGCTAAAAACCCATTGTGCACTACCTGCTCAACACCAAACGGTGACAAACAGAGTAAGCAATTGGCTAATGTAACATTTAGCAGCCACAGAGTGAGATATTTTTCCCCAGGAGTTGGTGGAGACCCAAACAAAGGTAAAAGAAGAGTAAATACTGAGCTTCGAATGGTTGATAATGTTCTGCGTGTAAAGAGGCAACTGTTTGTTAACACATTTGCAACTTTTGTGGCGTGATACCTGCTCTCCGTTTGTTGCATTGCCCCCAAGTGGCAAAAATTTCAGGTTTAAAGGATTAAAGCGTATTTGCAGCTCTGTTACCTGTAACTTGGAAGCAAGGTCTCCCAGTTCCCTCTATCATTTTACTCCAGATACCCATCATCTACCTTCTGTGCGTTCATGAATACGATTTCATAAGCCTTGTGAAAATACACAATTTCCGTCAGGTTGAACAGCTAAGGTTTTCAACACCTCAGTCTGTCTTGTCATCTCAGTGTCCTGAATTTGCATCTGCTCGCATTCACTTGTGTATTTGCACTAACTTCATTAACATGAATCCATGCCACCTTTATATTTCACATTGCATTCAGCCTGAGCACACCTTAAAAATGTTTTTTAGAGCAGGACTCCTTCAGTAATTTAAACAGGAGGAGACGATTTATGATTTCAACATGCATAGAACGTTTGTCGTATCAGGAGAGCGAACATTTGCTGAGTGACATGCTTAGTTCTCATTTAGACTACACTAAATACATGAATGTAGATAAAACTGTCTTTGTTTAAATATCCAACCCTTACGTGTTTCATCAGCAATGATGGTACATAGGGTTTTAACAAATAGAAAGACAGAACACTTAATTTTAGGACATCTTCATTTGCATTTGACCCTGAATTCAAATAAAATGGCAGCAAGCCATCGGTAGTCCTAAAAATGGAAACAGAGCCTGATAAAATGCACAGAGACAAGAACTCAGGGACAAAACCAGCCAAAATAAATAAACAGACTTTTAGGAAGATCGAAGCTTGGCAGGAAGTAAGGATAGCACTGCAAAGGTTAGTTTGCTGGCCTTTCTACAGTAGATCACTGGGTGTCTGCTGATGGGAGGGTCCCCGAGCGGTAGAGGGCTGAGCTAGTGTGTGTGTATGTATGTGTCAGGGGAAGGGAAAGGCTGATGAACTTCACTTTCTATTAGCAGCTGACAGGGGCTCGCCGGCTCGGTCGCCAATCAATAGGCTGAAGGACAAGGGTGTCAGAAAAAATGAAAGACCCTTTGCTTTCTGGCTGGCTATGAGAGAGGAAGAAGAGAGGGGGGGAGGTAGAGATGGAGAGGCGGCTGTGAGAGTGTGAGAGAGATGAAGGGATAAAGAAATTAAGAATAAAGCAAATACAGGGCAGTTAAGTGTATGTGAGCGTACGAGTGTGTGCATGTGTGTCAGCTCCAAAGCACGTGCCTGGATAACTTCTTCTTTGTGAGTTCTCAGTGTCAGCAGGGTGAGGAGGTTATCGGCCGAGGCAGAATGTCCTCCCCATCTATCTTCAACTCTTTGTTTGATCTCTTACAGCTACAGAGTCCCAGGAGGACCTCAGCTCACATTGTGCAGACACAGTGGAGAGCCCCAGGAGGTCCAAGACCATCTTTAGGTCATATACTGTAACTGGACCTTCCCTCTCAGCGATCAAATTATACTGGAGGGTGAAAAGCATTTACACTCCTGCTGAAACAATACATATTGATATATTATATCCTTCTGAAAAAAGAGTGTTATCAGGACATCCCCACGTTTGACTGGACTATCGACATTGCTACTGTATGTAAAAAGCCTGTGACCTCAAAGGAAGCTTTGGCTTTGGCCCTCCCATCACCCCCGTTGAGCTCCTGACTCAAACCCACCGCATAAATTGGATGCATTTAGTTTGCCATATGTGGAAGAGGGCATTTAGCAGGCAGGCAAGGTCTAATGAAAGATCCAATTGGGTTGCATCATGGACACTGTAGGATCCAGCGTTTTTAAAGCTTGACACATACCAGAGACCAAAGTCAGGGTGCTCGGGCCTTGGCTACTTAGAGTCTGACCATTTACTGTGTTACAGAAGTGAAGTACTAAATTGTTGGAGTAATTGGAGTATCTCTACAAAAGAAAACACTTGCTCTAAGTTTGGTCACTGTATATTTTTGAAGGATCAGAGAGATTTGTAATAATAAGCATCAGCATTTTTATCAGTACCCAAAGGAGCATACAGTCATCAGTGAGTGTAGACATCACCAATCCTGGAGATATGTGGTTTCCAGTGGACAGCAATAATTTTATTTACTGTAAACTACAGTATGGCTTTGATGTTAAATGAGAAGCTAAATAAAATACATCTTACAAGCAATTAAACCACAATGTGTCCCATAAAGGAGCAGAATTAAGTTTTCATATGTAAAATGTCCTGGCATCAATATTTTGCCTGCAATATCCTCAGTGTGAGTGCACATCAGCCCATATGAATGTAGCACAACAGCCTTTCCTCCGGCCCTGCCCTCCTGACTAAAAGCCTTTTTGACATGAATTAGCATGTCGTTCTAAAAAGGTAGACGGGTCCAATTTTCCTCTGAAAGGTCTGTCTCTAATAGATACTCCTTCACAAATTCCAGCCTGATCTAACCTTGAATAAAGACCCACATACTTTCTTTTTCTTTTTTTACTTTCTCTTTACCTCCCCCTCCTCCCTTCTCTCTCTGCTCTTTCTCGCCCCTCTGAGTAAAAAAAAAAAAAAAACATAAAAATAACTTGTCATATCAAGGCTTATATTAAAAAAAACACAACAACAAAGATTTCATTTCCATAATGCATTCTAATGGATTGGCGATGTGTTTCAGCAGGTGAGACCAGAGGGCAAAGGCTTCCCAGACAAACACAACAATAAACCTGACAAGCACCATTATGCCGTAGATATTACAGGCTGTTAGGGAATGGAAATGATGATAATTAGCTAATTCAGCTATAATCTCATTTGTTTGGCCTCACCTTTTGCTAATACGACTTTGACCCTGATGCTTGAACATTCCAAACGGCATAAATGAGAGTGCCAGGATGCTAATTTAGCAGCCATATATGTATATATATATATAAATATATATATATATATATATATATATATACACACATATATATTGCTGATGTGATACATGTAGGTTTATGTGTTATAGTGTTTGCTTGTTGTTGATAATGGTTCTATGTGATCCTGGAGACGTTTCAGGATGAGTTTTTTAAATTCCGTTTTTTTAAACTTATGTATTTATTTATCTATTTATTTATTTATTACTTTTTTTGTTTTTTTAATCAGCTACTGCATCAAAAAAATCATGGATTAGTACCTGCCCATATATGGTGATATAAACTAGAGCTTTGAACAAACAGGAATACCAGTATACTTACTGTATATGAACACATACACTGAAGGATAAAGCTTGACTGGTGTGCCACAGGTGTTATTTTGTCACTTTATGATCTGATACTGAAGCCTGGCAATCGGGAAAATAACAAGCTGAAGTTAAGGACTGTCTCAAAAATGCATGCATAATGACCCAGAGAGCTTTTCAGATTTAAATCAATAGTTTTCTAAATTTATTCTTAGACTTTAACACACTCCAGTAAAAATCAAGGCCTTTTGTAAATTTGTGGTATTTCCCCATCCATTTTATTTTCACTCTTCTTTAGACTTGTTTTTTCTAAAATGATTCTGTATCCCACATGGTTAAAATATTATATCATTCTGTATATTTTGTGAGCAGCTAAAGGTAAACATGTATGTATAAGTAGTATAAATTGCAGTTGAGGACTTTTTTTTTTTACATTTTACTCATAAAATAACCTCATGGTATAAATCAGAATCACTGAAAGTAGATACAGATATGTTCCACACCTAATACACACAAGCATAAAAACAAGCCCAAACTTCTCTCTGTGACATGGATAAAAACACACCTGCAAGAAAAATGTACATATGAATGCAAACACACATTTTGATCTCTCTAATACATAAGACCTATCTAGACAGCATACATATGGTCAATGTCATACAACAAAAACACTCTTTTACAGACAGATCACTTACACCGACAATGCACATTTTCACTCTCTTTCAGAAAGGCGTACATGTGCAAATGCTGCACACAAACACAGTTGCACACTTACGCAAAGCAGCACAAATAAGTACCTTCCTTACAGATACCTCCACACTGCAATCTGCTGTTGCCCAGGCACATTCCTTCAGTCCGGGCCACAGCACATGGCGCTCAGGCTCCTCTCTAATAAACGCTCCATAGGCGCTGGGCTGCGGGCCAGGGTCCAGGCAGGGGGCGGGTGGGGGTGGCCATGGTTATGTGTGTGTGTGTGTGTGTGTGAGTGGTTAGACCGAGGGTTTCTATCCGGCCTTTCATCCCGTGCCAGCCGCGGCCGGGTGTGAGTAGCGAGGGGTTGAACATCAGAATTTATTGGTTCCTCTGGTTCCCTGGTTCATATACTGTGAACCCAGAATGCTGGGATGGAAGCAGCAGTTTACGATCCGCTTCCCACCACACCGCCACCGGATGTACGTCCCAAAACCTCCCCCTCTGTCTGTCTTTATCTCTACTTGAACAGGACTAGTATTATGTTGACAATATGAAATTTTCTCTTGGTTCCCTGGATACAGCTCTGTGAGTACTCTGCAGAGTATGTAGCTGAATGTCGTGCTTGCTGATTGGCACGTAGATTCATGGATAAAAGTCTAAATCTGCCTGTGACATGGATGGTTTTTGTTCAGATTTGCCAGATAGAGTTAGCTGCTGATGAACGGCTGCAGTTTCCCCGCTGTGTGCTGACTTTTTAGTCCTCCCGCCGCTGCCGTTGTTGGGTTGCCAGTTCCCTGCTTGGTGCTGACTTTCTGGTGCTGACTGTGGTCAACGCTGGTCGCCTCTTACGTCGCTTCCCAGCATTTGTGTGCTTCCCCTGTGCTGAGAGTCCCTGTTCAGGCATCACTGTGGCAGCTGACCTCACCACAAAGCTACCAGTTTAAACAGCAGAGGCACATGCAAATGTTAGCCGCGTTCCACCATATTACTGGTTGCGTATTCAGGGCATTGGCCTACACCGTCACACTGAATGGGGAATCTCTCTGTGCCTCCGAGTGTTAGTGAGAGGCCTCAGACCACTGAGGGAAAAATTCAAGCCCCCTCTCAATACATGACCACTCCTATTACTCGTTACCACCGTGCATTTACTCATTTACCTTTAGAACTCAGATGTTTCTCCTTTGTTGAGTTATTTTTTGCCTTTATTCAATAATGAACATAGAAATACAGACAGAAAACACAGGGAGGTAAAATGGGAGGGCATGCAACAAGGGTCCATGGCTGGAATCAAACAAGAGACATTGCAGTTTTAAGGTATCTTTTGTCAATCGGCCAGGATTTTACATCAAGGTCCAGAGACCTAACCTGACTCTGTACCAATGCTGTATTCCAAACATACCCTCAGAGATTCCACTATATTCCCTCCAAGCAAAACAATAGATTGTGGAGCAGGTTGGTTCGCAAACTAATTAGAAATAAGTTGATGTCTCTTTAATGAGTCACTACAGTCTCAAATTCTGACTTATCTTAAATCAGAGGCTCCAAACTTTGTCGCCATCTGACCCTTTAAATCTAGCAACGTCTTTTGGCCCCTTGCTGTAGGTCTATAGACAAGACCCTCAGCATTTTACAAGAAAGAGGAGCAAATTAAAAAGTCTGTTCTCGTTTCTTATCTTTTGAAACTTCACGTGACCCCTCACTTTCATTTTGGGATTTGGTAATAAAACCATAAATAAATAAATAACTTTCCATAATATGTGTCAACCTTGTAAAAGTTCTCCATTTCTACAATATCTGCACATGACAACTATGGTATGGCTCAGAAGATTGAGATGGAGGTATTAAAAAGTTAAAACTGTATGCCTGTGACAGACTCGTTGCCTGAAATCGTCTGACCCTTTCATTTGGCCTGAAACCCAAACTCTCTCATCTCTTCACCCATGCTTCCTCTTTTTTCTTTCACGTCCCTCAAACGTCTCACTCTCGGCCTCGTTCCATTACTTTTTTCTCCTCTCCATCCCTCCATCGCTTCCCCTGCTCCATCTTTGAACACAATCAAAGCAGCCCATCTGCACTTGCCACTGCTGCTCCAAAACAGCGACAGGCCTGAGGAGCGGGTCCCATAATGCATCTCTCAACGACATTCATTAGCTAACCCCCACCCCCTCCTCCATTTATACATGCTGTACCCCTCTCTCGCGCCCCCTCGACCCCCATCTCCTTTGTGCTGTGATATGAATGCACTTTGATGCCTAATAAGTGGCTCTGTCCTTTTTGACATGAGCAGCCTGTGCCTGCCCTGTTCAGCCAGTAATTAGACTGCTCTCCTTACTTAGCAGCCATGTACAAATTAGACCGCTCCGCCTCTCTCTCTCCCTCTCTCCCGCCCTGACTTTCATTCATTTATGGGTACTGTCTGTTCCTCTCTTTCCTCCTTCTTTTTCTCTCTCTCATTTGTTTTAACGTCCTTTATAGGCTCTAGTAATTTCTTGCCCTCACTTTCTCTTTGTTGTCCCTTCTCATTATGTCAGGTCAGAGGAAGAGGAGCGAGATGTGTTTCATTTGATTCTCCGATATAACATCAAAATGTCCTCAGACAGGGGAGAGAGCTGCTGGCCGTCACAAGGTCAACTCTTTGAACCCTTGACTGTTTCTGCTTGATGTTCACTGTCTTTATTTACAGGCTTATAAGTCACAGTCACTACATGTTGGGTAGGCATGGCATAAAATACGTTAGGCTTCTCGGGAATGGCATTCTTAATTAAGAGGCAGTTGCCCTGATTCCACAACAGGGTTTAAGGAATGTGGTGGTAACTTTTGATCACATTTGGTTACAAATATTGGTGTAAATCAAATGTGAACAGTGGTAATGGCCAGGGACTACATCTTTTCATTTTACACACTTTCATTTTAACGTGTTTTAACTTTTTTTTCTATTGCGCTTTTAATTTTGTATTTTTAATTTTGTACTTTAATGTTGTACATTGGCTGTCGCAACACCTGAATTCCCCCCATGAGGATCAATAAAGGATTATTATTATTATTATTATTATAATGTGCATCATTTAGGAGCATGTGCCAAAGTTGTCTTTTCATCGTGTACCCTTCGCAGGCAGGTCTCACATACATGATACATATGAACCAATGTTTTAATGCTGTTGATTAGCACGTCCGGTTGGGTTTTGTAACAGTGAGAAGGCTGATCCGAGTTTCTTCCAATCACTTGATGGATCAGAAGTTGATGTGTCACTGAACTGTGTCACTGTTAAACCAGTGAGCTATCATTGTGTCAGTGGTCAGAACATGTTCACAGGTGGCACACTGTCCTTAGTGCTCCGTGTGCTCTACATTTAGTGCTTTACTGAATATTTAGCATGTAGCTGCTGGTTAAAGGGTTAACACTGGAAGAAATAATGTGTGCCAGGAGCACATTTTGACAATTACAATTAGGAGGCGCAGGCAGGCTCATACAAAGTACAAGTTCCTCCAGACTCCAGATCTTGGCTCATAATCACTATGTTTGTCTGCATCAAAAGTGTTCCAGGGGATAGGCCAGAAACTGCTGGCTCATTCAGTATGACTTTTGGCAGATTCGTCAAAATAAGGTATTAGGTTAAAAACTCAACAAATTCAGAGATTAAACTTCGCCCAGTGGTAAGTCGCTGACTCCACTGCAACATTACACTTTCTGTTTAGAAAGCATGATTGGAACCCTCAGGCCAAAGACTCATGACCATATTCATTCCAAATGGTAATAAAGAAAAAGATAAGAGGAACCCTGCCAATGAAAGAAAACATTCTTATTTCAAAGTATTAATACCTTTTGAATTGTACTTAAAGTATTACATGCCCCATCAACATTATCATATTACGCAGCAAAAAAAAACCTAAACAACTTGCTCAACAAATTGCTCAAAGCTTATTTTGTCCTCACGCTCATATAAAGACTGTCAGACCCACCGGATCTTTGAGGGTTGTGCGTCTCCAGCTGCCCTGACGACAAGCCTTTTATAACGCCAGCCTGTCTGTCCTCACCCCCACCTCGCAGATTCTTTATGTGCACCCAAATAAATAGAAATGTAAATAAGTTCATGCACTTAGGGATCTTTGTTTGGGAGAGGCCATCTCACCCACTCCAATCTTTCTATCTGCATGGATCTGCCCTTCATGCAGATAGAAAATGTCTGTTCATGAAAAGAAGCTTGTGTTTCCCCTTATGGAGATGAGATGCTGTTTGTGCATGGGCACGGATGTTTTTGTATGCATGTCTGCTCCCATGAGTCCTGATGATAATGACAAAAACAAATAAAAAGTCAGTAATGGCACACAATGTTCTAGTGGTACCCATTTAGCCTTGTAAACATGTGTCACTAGTCAGTTTTAAAGACAAGATAAACTCAAAATGTAGCTTAGCTGGCTTTATTGAGAATAAATAGATATTGTAACACATCTCTATTTTAGGCTGCTTACAAACTGAGTTGCAGTATCATCTCCAATTACACAGGCGACCAGTCTGAGATCGCTAATTGAAGGGGTTGAATCACTAACCATCAGGGACAAAAATATCAGAATTTATTTCAGTGCAATTTAGCCCACTTTAATGGCAACTGCAAAATAACAAGATAAATTTTAAAAAAGCAATATGAAGGGATTTCATAACTAAAAGCACCAGGCAATCAGATGAAATGATGACAGTTATGAGTTTGGCAAGCATACAATATCCAAAGCTTTTTGCCGTAATGGCCGGCGCTATTATGAGCATTAGCCCAATTCCCTTACAAATTCAGTACTCTGCGGTGAGACGGGTCAGTAACACAAATGCACACGTTCATACACACATGAATGCACCCCCCAGGTGTCAGGTCCAGTTGGGTGCTGTGGTGGTGCGCGCTGTGTCTGTAGGTTGGCTATTGAGGAGAGACAAGAGGGCAAAAGGGATGTGCCGGCATAATGCATTTACTAATAGCTGTTTATTATTGTTGGTTCCCCAGGGGGAGCACTTTATGGAAATGGCTGCATATGAAGGGCAGAGGTGCGAGAAGGCCACTGGGAAAATTAGCTTTTTAGATTCTCCCACAATGTTCTACCAGCCTCATATCTTGTCTGTCTGTGGTGTTCCCCCCCCCCCCGAGAGCTGCGGTCATATTCATGTGGGTGTTTATGGGGATGCAATTGCACAAAATAAGGGTGGATTATGAAAAACAAAAACTTGAATTTAAATCCAGAGACAGTTTTTTAACAGTTTTTTTCCTTGAATGCTCTCTACCAGACACTTTCCACCCTGAACCAGCTCATACATTTGCAGTTCACACTTTAGGAGACAGTGGACCTTGTGCAACACACTAATTAACACACACACACACACACACACACACACACACACGCGCGCACAGAGCTTACAACTGCACTGTCTCATACTTTGGCAAGGTGTGATCTTGCACTTATTTGCATACATTAATTACGTGCTTTGCTTCTAATAACACAAAATGACAACTGCACTGCATTAATGACTTGGCTGTTCAAGTGACACAAAACACATCTTAACAGTTGCAGAAGCTCTAATTCGGTGAGACTTTGCATATTTTAAGACAGACCTGACCCAACACGAACACCCACAACACATAACACAGCAGTGTCGTTATGCACTTTACACTGTAAAACACATTCTTACAACTAAAATCTCATTTGGTTATGTAAATGCCATCTCTCAACAGCAAATCAAATGGAAAATATGCACCCGTAGAACTTTCAAATTTTCACCAAAAAAGCACATGCACCGAAAGGCAGCCACACGGTTGACAATCAGCCGTCACCGTCCATCAAGAAATGTTAATTCCGTCAAAGCCGCTGTATATGGGGGCCCAGGCCTGTGCTCAGTAGGCCTATGGGATAGTCAGTCTGTGTGTGACGCACAGCTTAACGAGTTAAACATCTGAACAAGTTAAACAGGCACATGTGAAAAACCCTCTTGTGATGAATTCACGTGATTCAGATTTCAGATATTTTACTTTATGAAATCCAACCAATCAAGTTATCAACACAAACTCTATCAATGCCTTTTATTCCCAGCGCATACACGCGGGGTGATGTTACGTGCTTTTTTCTTCAATCAAAGAGAAGCCATCCAGCTTTGCAAACAGCATTACTCAAAAATGAGTCTCAAAGAATACACGTAAAAAAAAAATGAAATGGCAGAAATGGCAGCCAGCTACTGCTGAAAACACATCATGGGATCAGTCTCCACAGATGAAAACCAGCGCTGCGTTTCAAAGCTCAAGCTGTATATTAACTGTCCACATTGAAACACATTTAATAAGGAATGTTCATGCATGGCAGAAATAGCCTAAAACTCACCAGCGAGCCACATTACTCACCTCTGATGACACAGACAGATATAAAAACAGCGGGGCAGATATATGAGCACATCATGGCTCAGAGGGAGTTTCTGCAGCCCTTCCCAGTCATTATATAATCTTTTTGATTTAAGGAACCAGCGACAAGAGCTTAATGATGCTTGGAAGAATTAGGGGAAACACTGTGTCAACTACACGTCTGTGAACTTAAAAAGATGCTGAGCAAAGTTTTGTGTTTGGACTCATCTACACACCGCAGCTATATTTCACAGCTGGAGTAAATCTTATTGTTGGATGCCGTTTGGTCTATTTAAAGAACCAAACGCGACGAAACAAAATCACCAAAATGCAAGTGGAAAAATATTAAGATTAAAGTATTTTACAACATGCCTGCTTGTTCAGAGATAATTTCATGACAAAAGTCTACTGAAACAACTTTCTTTTATGTCGGAACAAGTGAAACATCTGGAAGCAGAGCATCGGAGCAGCGCCATATCTGGCAGGACGCTAAGGTCATTTTATTGAACATGTCTTGAAGTGGGCCTTGCTTTGCAGGATTTCAGATAAAAAACATTTGTCATGCCTGATCATTTTTGCAGAGTGTGTGTGTGTGTGTGTGTGTGTGTGTGTGTACACTGTAATGACACGGCTGGGTGAGCCTGTTGACCTCACCGCGGAGCACCGGGGAGAGACATTTTTACCTCATTCTTCAGCAGAAGATGGAGTCCAAACCCCGCTGGTTTTGGCCGAAGGACGTGTTGATCTGCTGTGTTTGTCTTCGGCCCGTCTGCCGATGCCGTTCTGTGGTCGGGACGAGTCCACATGGAGCCTGAGCCGGCCATGATCCGCTCTGAACCCGGCTCGACCGCACCGCGGGGAAACACAGAGAGGCTTGGTTAAACACATTACAACGGCGTCTCGCTCACTGGTCTTCAGATGTATGCATGAAACAGATACAGACCTGAGCACACACTCAGGTGGCAGTTTATTAGGTACACCCAGCTAAAACTAATGGAGTCTTTCATTAAGTACTTTCACGAAGGTTATAATAAAACTACCACAGACAGATATTGATGGACAGCTTTACAAATAACAAGTCTAGCAAAAAAAAGTATTGCATCACCGCTCATGAAGGATAATCCCACTTAACTTAGGCTCTATTTTCATAGTTTTGGGTGACATTGCCCCACTAAAAACATTTTACTTACCAAGTAATTGCTGAACATGGTGACAAGTCAGCCGTGACAAGAAACACAAGCAGTTAAATGATGAGACAAGTTTTGGACAAAATGGAGGCAAAAGGTCACATTGTTATCCAAACAGTCTGTAGCAAACATCCATCCACGGTTTACAGACTGTAGTAGTGTGCACACAAGGGGGTGGGCCTCTCTGCCGCTGTTCACGTCCTTAGTTTAGAGAATCCACACGTATTCACACTTATTGTTGACACCTAAAAAAAAAAAAAAAAAGAAAAAAGAAAAAGCTTCGTCTTCGGATGTACAGGTCGCATGTTGGATTTAATCTTTTTTCAAAAAAAAAACGGTATAATGTTTGACAGATCACTGGTAATGAAACTGTATCTAGAGGTAGCCTAATGATGATGCATTCGCCTCATAAATCACGCCACCTGGCTGTGACAGTCCATTAGCCGCTTTTAGTAATAAAATATATTGTATCAGTATTGATATCAGTGATTACTTGGTATTGGTTAGGAATCTGGTTTTCCCAATACAGGAGACACAACTTTTTGCTGACATTTGACCTTTTGAATGAGGTGGTTTAGATGATCTGTATAAACTGGTGGCTTGTTTACAACCTGGCCGATCATCATGATCATGAGTGAGGAATGTCACTGTGTCTGCAGGCTGCTTTGGAGAGCACAATGTTATTATGACCTATTATGAACTACAGAAATAAGACCCTTTGCATCAAATAGAATTTGTTGGTGTGGTACGTGGCAAGAATTGGTCCTGGTTATTTTTTAATTTTCCTTTAAAAAAGAAATCTAACCCTGTGGGCAATGACTGAACCTCTTGCTAATCTCCACCAGACCACACCGATATTTACTTTACTGATTTCAGCTCGCAAGAATTTTGAACTAATCAAGTCCTCAAAATTGAACTAGATATTCTTGAGGCTGCTACATTTTCAAATTAGCTCATACATTACACCATGTCCCTCTTGCCTCTGCTCTCCTATAATCTACAAATGCTTCTTTTGTATCACTCACTAGTGTGTGTGTGTGTGTGTGTTTGTTCATTAAAAAAACTAAGCAAATACTCACCTGACAGATGGTTCCAGCCGACATTTCCTTAATTGAAATGACAAAGAGCCGGTGGAGAAACAAAAAAAAAAAGGAGACAAAAACCAAGAGTCCAAACCCAGACCCAAGGAAGACATACCTTAGCATGAGGAAGAAACAGCAAAGCAACCAGGCAGACAGGCAGTCGGCCTGAACTGTAATTAATGAACAAGTTTCTCATGATTAACTTTTATTAAGCGATACTCCTGAGTCCTCCAGCCGGCAGGTAATAGGAGAGGTCTGGGGAGAGGCAGAGAGGGATGGAGTGAGGGAAGGACGAAGGAGGGAGACACTCGACCCCATTATTTCTCCTCAGCCGCTCGTAAAAACAGCATCCCGTAAACTCATAAAATCCTTTCCCACTGTAACTGGGCCCTTAAGCTGCGGCCTGGTGAATTAGAAGGGCACGCAACGCACAGAGAAGGAAGCCCACTATAGAAAGAATGTTACACGTCTGCATTTTGGCAAGTTATTTCTCATGTGCAACAATTCATTGGTATCATGAGAAATGGTGAGGATTCTTATTGTTATTAAAGTACTGTCAAATGATTGATTAGCTTCATGCTAAAATACTATTTTCAGGATTCTAATAATAAAAGACTTCCTTCAGTAAGTCAGTAAATAATAATTTACTGTTGCTTTGGTCAAGCAGTCCGAAGCTGAAAGCCAAAAATGTAATCAGATGAGCAGAATAAAATAGCTGTACCGTATCCATAACACACAAACAGTCACACAGGTGCACAAACACTCTTTTGGTCTTTTGACTCAGTGGATCTTCTGGCATCCCTTGTTTTCCACAATCCTTTAGAAATCTGGCTTTTATTCCATTGTGGCCACATGAAACACCCTTCCTCAGATGTGTGTCAGTAAGGACAGATGCATTCTTCAATTTCACGTGTTTCAGATTAAAAAGAATGATCATCCAAAAAGCCATCCAATGCAATGCTCAAAGACATTGTTATTAATGCCCTTCATTCCATTTGCAACCGTGTGGTGACAGCCAGAGATCAGATACGATTCTTTAAATCTCCAGAATTTTAGAGAGAATTCGGTAGCATTACTGAGGCCCTTCTTTGCAAACTCGTCTCTTTTACTTTGTTGTGGGCGTGTGAACCATGTGAGATGTTCCACGCTTGCCGATGTGAGGCAAGTGCTGCCACTCTGAAAGCTCTGCACGATTTCTGAACAACTGGGTCTCCATTTCTGACATCTGACTTCCGTCGCTCCGAGATTGAGAAGAGAGGATGTTGTCAGATGGTACCACTCTAATGCCTGAGCATTGAGAGTCAAGTATGTAGCTGGAGCCAGGACATTGGCAGCCTAGCTTAGCATAAAGAAACAGCAAGCGCAGAAAGAAAGTGAATATGCATAATTCCCAAAGTACGGAACAATTTCGCCCATATTGTACTGTTGTATTGTTACTTCCGCTTAGTACCAGTACCAGTAGTTAAGATTAAGAACTTGGCTTTCACTTGAGGGCAATGCTTAATATAAGATAAGATATAAATATAGTTGTGATTCATTTGATAAAAAAAAGACAACCAGATATTGATAAGAGACCCACATATATGAAGGCAAAGAGTTGGATGGAGCTCAGGAGCAGCAGCTTGGCTCCCCCCAGCTTACTGTACTGATTATATCTTCAGCCAACTCTCCACGCAAAAAGTTTCAGGAAAACTGCATGAAGATGTTTGGAAAATGAACCGCACTGACCCGGCAATATCTGATCCTAGCTGAAAATGATGCCTCCCTGAATATCAGCCCAGATTTCCCTATGTCCGACAAAACTCCACCAGCACACCAGGCTTTGTGGAATATATGGAGAATCGCATCAAATCAAAATGGAGCTCATATTTTCAAATGTAATAAACAGAGATCCAGACTGCTAACACCTAGCGAGGTGTGTGGCTCAGTCGTCTGAATCACATGCCATAAAGCCACCGCGGTCTCCATGTAAGAGCGTCTCATAAGGCGAGCATCCTCCTCAGACATCGACACTTCATAAAGGAGCATTAACCATTAGACATGAAGGCTCACATCTCATCCCAGCTGCTTTAGGACTGCTGTGTCTCTTAGCATGCCTCCTAGCATATGTTATTAAAATGACACCTGCTTTATGACAACTCTGCATAGGGTCACGATGACAATGATGTCGCTATCTCTTACCAGCTTGGTGTTTGTGAAGCGAGAGAGGCGCTGTATATAAGGTCAGGAGAACAGAGGGAGTAATGAAAAATGTAAAGAAAAGACCAGAAAGTCTGCAAAACAACTGAGAATCTACTTAAAGCCACACCGCTGTATCTACCTGATAATCTTTTGTCCGTCACATTTTTACAACCATATCATCCATTTGTTTTATGTTCGCTTTCTGTCTCTACTGTTACCTCTGCGCTGCTCCCTCGCACTGCATATACACTCTGCAAACAATAAATCCCATTGTGCATAACGTCAGAAAAAGAGGGACATCAGTTATCTTGGATGACTGTGTGTGTGTGTGTGTGTGTGTGTATAGGCACATTTGTGTGTATATGACAAAAAGGGTGCATGGGGAAGGTGAGGGCACACAAAGAGATGGAGTAAAAAAATTCGAGTGTATAGAGGTGTGTTTGGAATCGCATACGGGCGTGCACGTGTGTTTGCGTGCAGAGAAGGACACCGCGAGACAAGAACACGTGTGCATGTGCATGCAGGTTCTCTGTGTTGGCACTGACAGTAAGCACAGAAGAGGCACATGTGTATGAAAACATTTCTTTTTTGTGTGCACATTTGTGTATTGAGTGTGTGTGCTTCATGCAGATTTTGCAGTTTCAGGACAAAGGAGCTCATAGAATGGGGGGGGAGACAGACACACTGACATGCATGCATCTGGGCTGCCCAAATGTTGCACCTATTCAAATGCAATCCTACTTATCTTTGTTAACATCAGTGAAAAGTGTGGAGAATACCATCCAGACTGTATCTACACCCACCATGCCGAGCATAACAAGTTAACCTGTTGTTTATGAATATAATCAGGGAATCAGCCATTGCTATTGCTACCTGCCAGTGTTGGACTTTGACAATAGCTCTGAATTTACGCTCATATATTTCATGATATCTGTGTATGAAGTGAAGACACACAATAGGGCCGGCAGCTCGGCTGATGTATCAGCTTCCAGCCTTCCTCGGGTCCGGCTGACACCTCTGGAAATTGAAAACGGCAAGGGCCTTGTTCATCGACGAATGGTCCTACAGCGAGGGATGCACACAAACACACATACGCGTCCGGGCATTTCCCATTCATGGAATATATATTCCCATGCAGCCCCTGCGCGAAAGATATTTTAAAACATGAATGAAATCTAAATGAAATCTTAACATACTAGCACAGCGCTACGCATCCCTCATGCCTCGTGCGGATTGCACACGCTCAGTGGAGAGTTCACAGCGGGGCAACCCCAGTAATGGAGGAGCTGTTTGCAATGCAACATGGGTTTAATGTGAGCGACTGCAAACTCTCGATACACAGACACCCTCTTTTTGCCGTTTGCTGTGGTACAAGTACAGTTACATTTAAACTACTTGGGCAAGACATCAGGTATCAGGCTGCATTCAAATTGAACCAGCAACACATATAGTCTGAATTTCAGTCTTTTTTCATCTGAATTGGGTCATTGAAGCACTGACTGTAATGACGATGTTAGTTGCTATAAGAAATACAAGCCTACTTTAAGCCTTTACAGACAGAAACCCTGCAGTGCTTTCACCGAACATGCTGTACATTACTCAACCTTTACATTCCACTCTCCCATTAGCAGTGTTATTTAAATCAATTTGCTGTTTCTGTAATAAAATCAATGGAGTAAGCCTTCAGTCCTTATTCAAATAACATAGCATGTGCTGTATTAGTGTCACAAGAGTTCCATCCTGACATGTCAGAGCAGCTACAGCTTATTACTTATTGCCTAAGCCATTAATTGATTTTTTTTTTCCTGCAGATCCTATAATTTAATATGTCCAGTATATGTTAGACTGTTCACACAGCAAACTGGCTCTTCTAGCATGGAAAAATTAAAAAAAGAAAAACTAGTCAGTACAACACATTAAGTCAGACAACTTAATTCCAACAGTGCAAATTGCATTCTTTCTCTATTGTTTCAACTAAGTGGTTTCAAATGTGGCTGTGACTGTTTCCACTTATGTGCTGTTAAAAGGGATGACTCATCTTAAATACCTCAGTGAGTGCATTTGGGGAAAAAACTTGATTTGCTTCTAAATGTGCGAATACAATTCAGGGTAATGTATGATATGTTGTCATGTTAACGTGGCAGTATGTATGTAGGCGTATGGTGGAGAGTACACAGATCAACACTTTGTATGGATTATAATGTAGAGCGCACAGCAGTAAGCAGTGTCAAACTGAAGAAACTAGCTGCCATTAACTACCATTAAGGACCACTGAGATCAGTTTGGGGGTGTTATTGGAGTTTATATTCTTCAATTAAAGATATTGTGATTATTTTACAGGTATATTTATGAATGTTAAATATAATACAACGTACTTTTTGAGAGTAAGTCAGAGTTTTCAGGCAACCAAAACATGAATTATTAGAAAACCAGGGAAGCATATGGTTTGTGGTACCTCTACAACACTTTACTTTGGCCAGTTTAAAACTTTTCTTCCATTTAGCAAAATATATCAATCATATAATTAGATTAGTGGCACAAGTATAGACTGCAGACATGTGACATCACCCACAGCTTTCTGATGGGTGATTTGACTTATGAGCTGGAGTCAGGTTTCTTGCTGCCATTTGGGAGCCATAAAATCTATATTTGGGCAATTGAGATGGAAGAGTTGGAGCTGAGCCGGGATCAGCAGGTGGTAACTACCGTGGCTGCCTGTGATAGGTTGAGACACCCGTCAATCAACCCCTGAACTCACTCTCAGCGTCCAACCAAGTGTTATCCCTGGCAGTTTAGACGGCACTGGAGCAGCCACGGGCCTTACACCTGATCTTGAGAAATGAAAGTACAACATATGGGTTTATTCATCCCGACGGAAATTGTTGTGCAGCAGCTGCGGTACAAAGCAGGAAATGATAATACATAATAATAAAGGATCATCTTATATCTGAAAATAGTGCAAATATAAACATTATTTTGCAAAACCAAACTTGTCTTTTATTGTGATTCCAAACTTATTGACCTCTGTACATCACAATTAAAAAAAAAAAAAAAGTGTGCCATTCTACACAATGATCACAAATGTTCATTTTTTACATTTTCAACTACGAGCATCCCAACTTGTGGTAAAGCAGAAAACACGAGTCCATGTCGGCCCTGCCACGTTTCATGTCAAACTGTATGACGTCACTGTCCGAGCTAACTAAGACTGGATCTCTAACCCTCTCTCCAACTCTTCCCACCTCTGTTTCCCCCTTCCTCATTTTCTTTTTTATTCTCTTCTCCCATCTCTCTCTCAGTCATCACTCCGAGTGAAGAGCCTCAGCCGATGAACCGGAGTCGGGGAGTCAGGCAGCGACACCGGCCCACCGTTGTCGTTCGGCGATGTCGCCTGCCGTGTTGACGAAAACAAGGATTTACACATATTAATGAATAAGACACTGTGACACCTTGGGAGAGGTCTGGGGGGTGGGGGGGAGAAAAGAGAGGAGGGGGGAGGAGGAGTGAAAATGGAGAGAAGGAGGGGTTGGGTTCATTCGGTATCAATTTAGTTGGTATTCCTTAGGGGATATGCTAATATTTTCTGAGTAGCTGTGTTCCCTCTCTGTCTCTTTATTTCTGTCGCTCTCTCTTTGTGACCGCTGTACCTTGTTAGGGCTGTGGCCTCTTCTGTGGCACCGAACGGGAAGCAGCGGCAGCGAGTTAGAGATGAAGAAAAACAAGCAAATAAATAAATAAGTGGAATACAACAAAAAAAAAAAGACAAGAAAGGAAGAGTGATAGAGGAAGGGAGGGAGGGAAGGTAGCACCTTGACGCCGATGTACAGCTGCTCTCTCTCGGCGCGCTGCTTTCACCTTTCCAACCCCCTCCTGTCTGTCGAGTGACGCGTTTGATTTCGCCGCATTCATACATCAGTGCGCCCGTGCAATGCTGACACCTCATCTCAGCCTGCCGACTTTGGCTACCGAGGCCCTGCTTTGCATAGCGCGTACCCCCACCTCCTCCTTTTTCCTCGCTTCCTCTCCTCCTTCTCTCTCGTGTGTGACACTCTGCCCATCTTTAAAGAGAGAAAGATGGATCAGGAGTGGAAGCCGGGGTTTGGAAGGGGAGGGAGAGCGAGATTGCAAGTGACAGAGGGGAGAAGAGAGGGAGAGGGCAGCTGGAGGAAGAAATCAGAAGAGAAAAGAGACGCTTCTCGCTAATTTATGCTATCGCTATCCCTCATCTTTTTATTGTTGCTCCCTGTCAGTTAGGAAAAAGATATTCTCACAGCTTTCTTGTCGATATCTTTTTTTCAGCCTCATTTTCTTCTGTGGCAACCATATGCTGCGACTTTTACCTTAATTGACTGCACATTATTTAAAAGAATGGGATACGCGATTATGACGAATTAAGACAGTGCCCATTTCTTCCGAACTCAATAATTATGTTTGTCCAATTAGTGAGCAGCTCCAACTGTAAAAGTACTTGGAGCTGCCTCCTTCAGAGAGCAGTTCTTATTATAATCCTGGACCACATGGTCAGCATGGAGAGCTTGGCACACGCTCAGGACAATATGACAGCTCTGGCTTTTTTGATATGCATATTTTCTCCGCTACGTGGTTGGTAATTGTGTGCTTATTAGTTTTAATGGGTTTAGTGAAATAAATCTTGTATGCTAATGTGAGGGAATACTTGCGAGGCCCAAACTGGAGGTGTTGGGTTAATAACTGCACTGCTGACAATTAAGCTGCAGTTGAATAAGCACTGCGGCACAATGCGAGTGCGAAAAAAAGAATGGTTTGAAAATTGATTGCACTGCTATTGCCATGAACTTGATTGATTTCAAATATCCAGATTGAATAAAACATTTTTATTATTTACAGCCAAAAGGTGTAATGAAGCTCCTTCCTAACCTTAGAAGCCAGAAGTTGGAGAAAACAATTAAATTACACTGATCTTTGAACCTCAAACTGTAAAGCAAACATGAATCAGAAATTTCAAGTCATTGAAAGCACAATGGGAATTGATTAGATACTGATAGGAGAGTCTATACGTGATCAGCACATCTCTAGTCTAATTGAGCTGCTACAGTTTTTTGGGCTATACCTGATATCTGTACCTCGTGCTCTGACAGAGAGTCCCACTGGTTGGTTCAAGCACGGAGGATGTATGGTGGGGGGTGGCACTGGGGGAAGACAGCGTGAGGAACTGGTCATACCAAATAACTGGGTAGATCGAAAAGTGAGAATCAGAATCTGTCAAACTTGGGTTTGGTCTTAATGCAGGCAGCCTCTGTAGGCTCTGTGTTTATCCTGTGGTGGGGGAAAGATCACAGTTGCTCCGTGGGGCAGGACTCAGAAATGGTCCATACTGGGGGGTACGTATGGATGCTTTGGTGGAGGAACCGTGCAGGCCATACAGTACATACGACCATGAGCACACAACCGCTCGCACACATTAACTTTCCCTTATGTTAAGCACCACTGCAGTCCGTGTCTGCCTCATTACTCTCTGTCATTGTCAAGACAGTAGAAACACAGTCACACACATTCCTGATGTTTATCCTCCTCTCAAAGTGTCAGTAGTGAAAGCTACCGGTGATAACGAAAATAAAGTTGCCCCTCAAAAGTGGGCAGTGGTTGGTGGCAGGTACAAAAAAAAAAAGTCACATATATTCATATGGATATAGATAGCTACTTACTAAATCTAGCAAGGGTTGGCCCAATTTTTGCAAGGTTAAAAATGGAATTTTAGAAGCAGTGGGTAATTGGTACAGTGTAAAAGGGCCATATATTATCCCTGGGGGAGTGAATAGTTTAGCGTTAAGGCTAAAAATGTGCTGAAAGTACAGATTATTTACCACATTGTGAGTATGTACTCGTGGGAACTCCCCTTTACTGATTAAAAGTAGTACGAACACAAAAAGCTTTTTTTATTTTATGCCCACCCCCATCTTAAGTAAATAATACAAACTTGAAGAAGTGAGTACACGGATGAATTATGTGTGTGTGTGTGTGTGCGTGTGTGTGTGTGTGTGCTAGTAGATGACTTATCCTGAGCTGCTAGCTTTGCAAATATGCCAAGTTATCATATACAGTAGGCATCAAGACTAATGTCACATATTGACACCTTTTCCGCTCTTTTCATGTGTGTGTCTGTGTGTGTGTGTGTGTGTGTGTGAGTGTGAGTGGGGGGGTGGGGGGCGGGTGTAAAAGTGAGAAGGAGGACAGGAGAAAAAGAAGGGAGTGTGAATGTCACTTTGAACTGTCACACTGTTGCACCCCCCCACAACACACACACACACACACGTCCTAATGAGACAGAGAGAGGCTTCCGCTGTGCCAACCCAGGGGCCAAGGTGGGAGAGACACTTCTCTCTCTCTGCACCCATTGTAAACACACCAAAACCCCCCTCCAGAACTCCCCCCCCCCCCCACAACAGACATACACACACACACACACACACACACACACACACACACACATAAACACTCACTGAGGCCTCCCAGGGCCTGACAGGCTCAGATAAATCAGGCTCTCGACACTCCTTCACCCTCCCCGCCTCTCCATTCCTGCTGCCCCTCCCCTCGCCACCTGGGGTGGGAGGCGAGTGTTAATTTTCTTCAGAGAGAAATGGAGGGGAGGGAACGAGCGATGGGGAACGGATGAGTGCGTGTGGTGGTGGGGTGTTAACCCAGACTTCTAAACACCTGCTTGGAGAAGTGGGAAGTCCTTGGGATAAAAGAAGGAGATCAAGAAGATCTACTGATAGTGAGAGAAAGCTTTCTCTCTAATAATGCTCCTAACTTCTCACATAAGATGAACTTTATTGTCCATGCAAGAAAAAAAGAAAAAAAAACCCAAAAAGCTGCTAAATCAGCTAAATCAAACCTCATTGGACTGAAAACAAATTATAAAACAATGATGAAAGCATTTATGTTACACAGAGATCCAACAGAATCTAGCCTAGTCACACAGGAATGTGAGGCAAGGATCCTGCTTTCTCATGGGAACACTTTTACAGACCTTCATTGTGAACAGTACACCAGTGTAGCCCTCCAGCTGAGCTGACCACAAATATGTACAAGAGATCCTGCCAAAAAAATAAAAAATAATAATGATAATAATAATTTGTGGTAATGTAAAACAGAATCACACACACTTGGGGTGGAGCCTACATGGCATTACAAATGTTTTAAATTCCTGCTGGATAAGTGTGGATCCCTTTCGTCTAACCCTAAACTAAACCTCCATCTACTACATGTCTTTGAGTGCTTGATGACTGACGCGATATTACTCGGTCAGTGTGATAAACTATGAAACAAAGGTGATCAAAGCAGCGCCTCTGAAGGTAAATTGGCTCTGAAAGCAGCATAAATGTGGTTATTTTTGGTGTTGATCTTTGCTCTCAGTCTTTGCTCTCTATTCTAACGATAAGAACTCTAAAATCACTTTGGGCTCACACAGACAAACAGTAGGGGAAGTAAGTAAGGGGTCAACAAGCAATGTTGATGCCAACACAGTTCCACTGCTATTTGGTGCAGAAGACTCAGTGAAATGCTGTTTTCCATCCTGCTAAACTGGCCTCTGGGGCTAATTATCCCGTTGGCTGGGTTCAGATGCCACACACTGTGAGAAGTGAGGGGGGGGGGTGAAGGGGCAGTGGGCAAGGGCAAAGCGCGAGGGGGGTCGAGGGAGCGCTCACACCCAGGTGTGCAGGCTCCATGCTTGTTTCGCTTTGACCTCAGGGTCGGAGCCACTGCGCAGCCGAGGCTTTTCCTCACCTGGGTTTACCCGCTCGTTTTTCTGTGCGAGGCCTAGGATGCTCTTTTGCAGCCGGCTTCGGATGGGGAACCGCCCAGCACAAACCGCGATCGTCCACCGGTGGCCAATGAACAACTTAAGTGGAAAAACAAAAGGCTCAGACTGACATGGACGAAAACAAAACCCATCTGTGTGTTTTTGCATGACGGTTAAGACAATGACTGTTTCAGATTTTTAATTGAAAGGGAGATATGGCCCCTCATGGCAACCCATCTGTTCAAAATTGATATCTGAGCGTCAGTTGCCCTCTCATCTCCATCGACGAACAAGCGTGAGATTTTCAAGCCCTATTTCATTTATTTCAGGTAATTGAAATGTGAGGCACGCTTGCAGGTCGATAACGACGGAGCGAACTAATAAACAACACACTGTGTTTATTGTTCTAATCACACAGGATGATTTATTATATTCTTCTTTATTTCACGAGTTTAAAAAACTTCAAACTCCCGCCACCGGCATGCACGAATCAGATGGTAAATTTGAAGAACAAAC